>NW_027141265.1:0-300000 GCF_036365525.1 Heterodontus francisci | reverse complement strand
CTGGTAACATGTCCCGTGTATATTAAACCATCAGTGGAACACATTCTCCTCACTTATACTGTTCACCTGGTAACATGTCCCGTGCATATTAAACCATCAGTGGAACACATTCTCCTCACTTATACTTTTCACCTGGTAACATGTCCTGTGTATATTACACCATCAGGGGAACACACTCTCCTCACTTATACTGTTCACCTGGTAACATGTCCCGTGTATATTAAACCATCAAGGGAACACACTCTCTTCACATATACTGTTCACCTGGTAACATGTCCCGTGTGTATTAAACAATCAGTGGAACACACTCTCCTCACTTCTACTGTTCACGTGGTAACATGTCCTGTTTATATTTAACAATCAGGGGAACACACTCTCCTCACTTATACTGTTCACCTGGTAACATGTCCCGTGTATATTAAACCGTTAGGGGAACACATTCTCCTCACTGATACTGTTCACCTGGTAACATGTCCCGTGCATATTAAACCATCAGGGGAATACATTCTCCTCACTTATACTGTTCACCTGCTAACATGTTCCGTGTATATTAAACCATCAGGGGAACACACTCTCCTCACTTATACTGTTCACCTGGTAACATGACCCGTGTATATTAAACCATCAGGGGAAAGCCTTCTCCTCACTTATGCTGTTCAGCTGGTAACATGTCCCGTGTATATTATACCATCAGGGGAACACACTCTCCTCACTTATACTGTTCACCTGGTAACATGTCCCGTGTATATTAAACCATCAGGGGAAAGCCTTCTCCTCACTTATGCTGTTCAGCTGGTAACATGTCCCGTGTATATTATACCATCAGGGGAACACACTCTCCTCACTTATACTGTTCACCTGGTAACATGTCCCGTGTATATTAAACCATCAGGGGAACACACTCTCCTCACTTATACTGTTCACCTGGTAACATGTCCCGTGTATATTAAACCATCAGTGGAACACATTTTCCTCACTTATACTGTTCACCTGGTAACATGTCCCTTGTATATTAAACCATCAGGGGAACACACTCTCCTCACTTATACTGTTCACCTGGTAACATGTCCCGTGTATATTAAACCATCAGGGGAACACACTCTCCTCACTTATACTGTTCACCTGGTAACATGTCCCGTGTATATTAAACCATCAGTGGAACACATTTTCCTCACTTATACTGTTCACCTGGTAACATGTCCCTTGTATATTAAACCATCAGGGGAACACATTCTCCTCACTTATACTGTTCAGCGGGTAACATGTCCCGTGTATATTATACCATCAGGGGAACACACTGTCCTCACTTATACTGTTCACCTGGTAACATGTCCCGTGTATATTAAACCATCAGGGGAATACAATCTCCTCACTTATACTGTTCACCTGGTAACATGTCCCTTGAATATTAAACCATCAGGGGAAAGCCCTCTCCTCACTTATACTGTTCAACTGGTAACATGTCCCTTGTATATTAAACCATCAGGGGAAAGCCCTCTCCTCACCTATACTGTTCACCTGGTAACATGTCCCTTGAATATTAAACCATCAGGGGAAAGCCCTCTCCACACTTATACTATTCAGCTGGTAACATGTCCCGTGTATATTATACCATCAGGGGAACACACTGTCCTCACTTATACTGTTCAGCTGGTAACATGTCCCATGTACATTATACCATCAGGGGAACACACTGTCCTCACTTATACTGTTCACCTGGTAACATGTCCCGTGTATATTAAAACATCAGGGGAACTCACTCTGCTCACTTCTACTGTTCACCTGGTATCATATCCTTTCTGTATTAAACCATCAGGGGAAGACACTCTCCTCCCTTTTCTGTTCACCTGGTAACATGTCCCGTGTGTATTAAACCATCAGGGGAACTCAATGTCCTCACTTATCCTGTTCACCTGCAACATGTCCCGTGTATATTAAACCATCAGTGGAACACATTCTCCTCACTTATACTGTTCACCTGGTAACATGTCCCTTGTATATTAAACCTTCAGGGGAAAGCCCTCTCCTCACTTATACTGTTCAGCTGTAACATGTCCCGTGTATATTAAACCATCAGGGCAACACACTCTCCTCATTTATACTGTTCACCTGGTAACATGTCCCGTGTATATTAAACCATCAGTGGAACACATTCTCCTCACTTATACTGTTCACCTGGTAACATGTCCCTTGTATATTAAACCTTCAGGGGAAAGCCCTCTCCTCACTTATACTGTTCAGCTGTAACATGTCCCGTGTATATTAAACCATCAGGGCAACACACTCTCCTCATTGAAACTGTTCACCTGGTAACATGTCCCTTGTATATTAAACCTTCAGGGGAAAGCCTTCTCCTCACTTATACTTTTCACCTGGTGACACGTCCCGTGTATATTAAACCATCAGGGGAACACACTCTCTTCACATATACTGTTCACCTGGTAACATGTCCCGTGTGTATTAAACAATCAGTGGAACACACTCTCCTCACTTCTACTCTTCACCTGGTGACACGTCCCGTGCGTGTTAAACCATCAGGGGAACACACTCTCCTCACTTATACTGTTCACCTGGTGACATGTCCCGTGTATAATAAACAATCAGGGGAACACACTCTCCTCACTTATACTGTTCACCTGGTAACATGTCCCGTTTATATTTAACAATCAGGGGAACACACTCTCCTCACTTATACTGTTCACCTGGTAACATGTCCCGTGTATATTAAACCGTCAGGGGAACGCATTCTCCTCACTGATACTGTTCACCTGGTAACATGTCCCGTGCATATTAAACCATCAGGGGAATACATTCTCCTCACTGATACTGTTCACCTGCTAACATGTCCCGTGTATATTATACCATCAGGGGAACTCAATGTCCTCACTTATACTGTTCACCTGGTAACATGTCCCGTGTATATTAAACCATCAGGGGAATACATTCTCCTCACTTATACTGTTCATCCGGTAACATGTCCTGTGTAAATTAAACCATCAGGGGAATACAGTATCCTCACTTATACTGTTCACCTGGTAACATGTCCCGTGTATATTATACCATCAGGGGAACACACTCTCCTCACTTATACTGTTCACCTCGTAACATATCCCGTGTATATTAAACCATCAGGGAAAAGCCTTCTCCTCACTTATGCTGTTCAGCTGGTGACATGTCCCGTGTATATTATACCATCAGGGGAACACACTCTCCTCACTTATACTGTTCACCTGGTAACATGTCCCGTTTATATTGAACCATCAGGGGAATACTGTATCCTCACTTATACAGTTCACCTGGTAAAATGTCCCGTGTATATTAAACCATCAGTGGAACACATTCTCCTCACTTTAACTGTTCACCTGGTAACATGTCCCTTGTATATTAAACCATCAGGGGAAAGCCCTCTCCTCACTTATACAGTTCAGCTCGTAACATGTCCCGTGTACATTATACCATCAGGGGAACACACTGTCCTCACTTATACTGTTCACCTGGTAACATGTCCCGTGTATATTAAAACATCAGGGGAACTCACTCTCCTCACTTCTACTGTTGACCTGGTATCATGTCCTGTGTGTATTAAACCATCAGGGGAACACACTCTCCTCCCTTTTCTGTTCACCTGGTAACATGTCCCGTGTGTATTAAACCATCAGGGGAACTCAATGTCCTCACTTATACTGTTCACCTGGTAACATGTCCCGTGTATATTAAACCATCAGGGGAACACACTCTCCTCACTTATACTGTTCATCTGGTAACATGTCCCGTTTATATTAAACCATCAGTGGAACACACTCTCCTCACTTATACAATTCACCTGGTAACATGTCCCGTGTATATTAAACCATCAGGGGAACACACTCTCCTCACTTATACTGTTCATCTGGTAACATGTCCCGTTTATATTAAACCATCAGTTGAAGACACTGTCCTCACTTATTCTGTTCACCTGGTAACATGTCCCGTGTATATTAAAACATCAGGGGAATACATTCTCCTCACTTATACTGTTCACCAGATAACATGTCCCGTGTATATTGAACCATCAGGGGAATACAGTCTCCTCACTTATACTGTTCACCTGGTAACAAGTCCCGTGTATATTAAACCATCAGGGGAACACACTCTCCTCACTTATACTGTTCACCTGGTAACATGTCCCACGTATATTAAACCATCAGTGGAACACATTCACCTCACTTATACTGTTCACCTCGTAACATGTCCCTTGTATATTAAACCATCAGGGGAAAGCCCTCTCCTCACTTACACTGTTCAGCTGGTAACATGTCCCGTGTATATTAAAATATCAGGGGAAAGCACTCTCCTCACTTACACTGTTCACCTGGTAACATGTCCCATGTCTATTAAACCATCAGGGGAACTCACTCTCCTCACTTCTACTGTTCAACTGCGATCATGTCCTGTGTATATTAAACCATCAGGGGAACACACTCTCTTCACATATACTGTTCACCTGGTAACATGTCCCGTGCATATTAGACCATCAGGGGATCACACTCACCTCACTTCTACTCTTCACCTGGTGACACGTCCCGTGCGTGTTAAACCATCAGGGGAACACACTCTCCTCACTTATACTGTTCTCCTGGTAACATGTCCTGTGAGTATGAAACAATCAGGGGAACACATTCACCTCACTTATACTGCTCACCTGTTAACATGTCCTGTGTATATTAAACCATCAGGGGAACACACTCTCCTCACTTATACTGTTCACCTGGTAACATGTCCTGTGTATATTAAACCATCAGGGGAAAACACTCTCCTCACTTATACTGCTCACCTGTTAACATGTCCCGTGAGTATTAAACAATCAGGTGAACACACTCTCCTGACTTATACTTTTCACCTGGTAACATGTCCTGTGTATATTAAACCATCAGGGGAACACATTCTCCTCACTTATACTGTTCACCTGGTAACATGTCATGTGTATATTAAACCATCAGGGGAACACATTCTCCTCACTTATACTGTTCACCTGGTAACATGTACCGTGTGTATTAAACAATCAGTGGAACACACTCTCCTCACTTCTACTCTTCACCTGGTGACATGTCCCGCGTATATTAAACCATCAGGGCAACACACTCTCCTCACTTATACTGTTCACCTGGTAACATGTCACGTGTATATTAAACCATCTGGGGAACACTCTCTCCTCACTTATACTGTTCACCTGGTAACATATCCCGTTTATATTTAACAATCAGGGGAACACACTCTCCTCACTTATACTGTTCACCTGGTAACATGTCCCGTGTATATTAAACCGTCAGGGGAACGCATTCTACTCACTGATACTGTTCACCTGGTAACATGTCCCGTGCATATTAAACCATCAGGGGAATACATTCTCCTCACTTATACTGTTCACCTGCTAACATGTCCCGTGTATATTATACCATCAGGGGAACTCAATGTCCTCACTTATACTGTTCACCTGGTAACATGTCCCGTGTATATTAAACCATCAGGGGAATACATTCTCCTCACTTATACTGTTCATCCGGTAACATGTCCTGTGTAAATTAAACCATCAGGGGAATACAGTCTCCTCACTTATACAATTCACCTGGTAACATGTCCCGTGTATATTAAACCATCAGGGAAAAGCCTTCTCCTCACTTATGCTGTTCAGCTGGTGTCATGTCCCGTGTATATTATACCATCAGGGGAACACACTCTCCTCACTTATACTGTTCACCTGGTAACATGTCCCGTTTATATTAAACCATCAGTGGAACACATTCTCCTCACTTATACAATTCACCTGGTAACATGTCCCGTGTATATTAAACCATCAGGGAAAAGCCTTCTCCTCACTTATGCTGTTCAGCTGGTGTCATGTCCCGTGTATATTATACCATCAGGGGAATACACTCTCCTCACTTATACTGTTCACCTGGTAACATGTCCCCTTTATATTGAACCATCAGGGGAATACAGTATCCTCACTTATACAGTTCACCTGGTAAAATGTCCCGTGTATATTAAACCATCAGTGGAACACATTCTCCTCACTTTAACTGTTCACCTGGTAACATGTCCCTTGTATATTAAACCATCAGGGGAAAGCCCTCTCCTCACTTATACAGTTCAGCTGGTAACATGTCCCGTGTACATTGTACCATCAGGGGAACACACTGTCCTCACTTATACTGTTCACCTGGTAACATGTCCCGTGTATATTAAAACATCAGGGGAACTCACTCTCCTCACTTCTACTGTTGACCTGGTATCATGTCCTGTGTGTATTAAACCATCAGGGGAACACACTCTCCTCCCTTTTCTGTTCACCTGGTAACATGTCCCGTGTGTATTAAACCATCAGTGGAACACATTCTCCTCACTTATACAATTCACCTGGTAACATGTCCCGTGTATATTATACCATCAGTTGAACACACTGTCCTCACTTATTCTGTTCACCTGGTAACATGTCCCGTGTATATTAAAACATCAGGGGAATACATTCTCCTCACTTATACTGTTCACCAGATAACATGTCCCGTGTATATTGAACCATCAGGGGAATACAGTCTCCTCACTTATACTGTTCACCTGGTAACATGTCCCGTGTATATTAAACCATCAGGGGAACACACTCTCCTCACTTATACTGTTCACCTGGTAACATGTCCCATGTATATTAAACCATCAGGGGAACACACTCTCCTCACTTACACTGTTCACCTGGTAACATGTCCCGTGTATATTAAACCATCAGTGGAACACATTCACCTCACTTATACTGTTCACCTCGTAACATGTCCCTTGTATATTAAACCATCAGGGGAAAGCCCTCTCCTCACTTACACTGTTCAGCTGGTAACATGTCCCGTGTGTATTATACCATCAGGGGAACACACTGTCCTCACTTATACTGTTCACCTGGTAACATATCCCGTGTATATTAAAACATCAGGGGAAAGCACTCTCCTCACTTACACTGTTCACCTGGTAACATGTCCTGTGTCTATTAAACCATCAGGGGAACTCACTCTCCTCACTTCTACTGTTCACCTGCTATCATGTCCTGTGTATATTAAACCATCAGGGGAACACACTCTCTTCACATATACTGTTCACCTGGTAACATGTCCCGTGCATATTAGCCCATCAGGGGAACACACTCTCCTCACTTCTACTCTTCACCTGGTGACACGTCCCGTGCGTGTTAAACCATCAGGGGAAAGCCCTCTCCTCACTTATACTGTTCAGCTGGTAACATGTCCCGTGTAAATTATACCATCAGGGGAACACACTCTCCTCACTTATACTGTTCACCTGGTAACATGTCCCATGTGTATTAAACCATCAGGGGAACACACTCTCCTCACTTATACTGTTCACCTGGTATCATGTCCCGTGTATATTAAACCATCAGGGGAACACACTCTCCTCACTTATACTGTTCACCTGGTAACATGTCCCGTGCGTATAATACCATCAGGGGAACACACGCTCCTCACTTATACTGCTCACCTGGTAACATGTCCCGTGTATATTATACCATCAGGGGAACACAGTCTCCTTACTTATACTTTTCACCTTGTAACATGTCCCGTGCATATTAAACCATCAGGGGAACACATTCTCCTCACTTATAATGTTCACCTGGTAACATGTCCTGTGTATATTAAACAATCAGGGGAACACAGTCTCCTTACTTATACTTTTCACCTGGTAACATGTCCCGTGCATATTAAACCATCAGGGGAACACATTCTCCTCACTTATAATGTTCACCTGGTAACATGTCCTGTGTATATTAAACAATCAGGGAACACACTCTCCTCACTTATACTGTTCACCTGGTAACATGTCCTGTGTATATTAAACAATCAGGGGAACACAGTCTCCTTACTTATACTTTTCACCTGGTAACATGTCCTGTGTATATTAAACAATCAGGGGAACACAGTCTCCTTACTTATACTTTTCACCTGGTAACATGTCCCGTGCATATTAAACCATCAGGGGAACACATTCTCCTCACTTATACTGTTCACCTGGTAACATGTCCCGTGTATATTAAACCATCAGGGGAACACATTCTCCTCACTTATAATGTTCACCTGGTAACATGTCCTGTGTATATTAAACCATCAGGGGAACACATTCTCCTCACTTATACTGTTCACCTGGTAACATGTCCCGTGTATATTAAACCATCAGGGGAACACATTCTCCTCACTTATACTGTTCACCTGGTAACATGTCCTGTGTATATTAAACAATCAGGGGAACACACTCTCCTCACTTATACTGTTCACCTGGTAACATGTCCCGTGTATATTAAACCATCAGGGGAACACATTCTCCTCACTTATAATGTTCACCTGGTAACATGTCCTGTGTATATTAAACAATCAGGGGAACACACTCTCCTCACTTATACTGTTCAGCTGGTGACATGTCCCGTTTAAACTATACCATCAGGGGAACACACTCTCCTCACTTATACTGTTCACCTGGTAACTTGTCCCGTGTATATTAAACCATCACGGGAACACACTCTCCTCACTTATACTGTTCACCTGGTAACATGTCCCGTTTAAACTATACCATCAGGGGAACACACTCTCCTCACTTATACTGTTCACCTGGTAACTTGTCCCGTGTATATTAAACCATCACGGGAACACAATCTCCTCACTTATACTGTTCACCTGGTAACATGTCCCGTGTATATTAAACAATCAGGGGAACACACTCTCCTCACTTATACTGTTCACCTGGTAACATGTCCCGTGTATATTAAACCATCAGGGGAACACACTCTCCTCACTTATGCTGTTCACCTGGTAACATGTCCCGTGTATATTAAACCATCAGGGGAACACACTCTCCTCACTTATGCTGTTCACCTGGTAACATGTCCCGTGTATATTAAACCATCAGGGGAACACACTCTCCTCACTTATACTGTTCACCTGGTAACTTGTCCCGTGTATATTAAACCATCACGGGAACACACTCTCCTCACTTATACTGTTCACCTGGTAACATGTCCCGTTTAAACTATACCATCAGGGGAACACACTCTCCTCACTTATACTGTTCACCTGGTAACTTGTCCCGTGTATATTAAACCATCACGGGAACACATTCTCCTCACTTATACTGTTCACCTGGTAACATGTCCCGTGTATATTAAACCTTCAGGGGAACACACTCTCCTCACTTATGCTGTTCACCTGCTAACATGTCCCGTGTATATTAAACAATGAGGGGAACACACTCTCCTCACTTATGCTGTTCACCTGCTAACATGTCCCGTGTATATTAAACAATGAGGGGAACACACTCTCCTCACTTATACTCGTCACCTGGTAACATGTCCAACGTATATTAAGCAATCAGGGGAACACGCTCTCTTCACTTATACTGTTCACCTGGTAACATGTCCCATGTATATTTATCCATCAGGGGAACACACTCTATTCACATATACTGTTCACCTGGTAACATGTCCCGTGTATATTAGACCATCAGGGGAACACACTCTCCTCACTTCTACTCTTCACCTGGTGACACGTCCCGTGCATGTTAAACCATCAGGGGAACACTCTCTCCTCACTTATACTGTTCACCTGGGGAAATGTCCCAACAGTGTTAAACCATCAGGGGAACACACTCTCCTCCCTTTTCTGTTCACCTGGTAACATGTCCCGTGTGTATTAAACAATCCGGGGAACACACTCACCTCACTTATACTGTTCACCTGTTGACATGTCCTGTGTGTCTTAAACCATCAGGGGGAACTCACTCTCCTCACTTATACTGTTCACATGGTGACATTTCCCGTCAGTATTAAACAATCCGGGGAACACACTCACCTCACTTATACTGTTCACCTGTTGACATGTCCTGTGTGTCTTAAACCATCAGGGGAACACACTCTCTTCACTTATACTGTTCCCCTGGTAACATGTCCCATGTCTATTAAACCATCAGGGGAACACACTCTCCTCACTTCTGCTCTTCACCTGGTGACACGTCCCGTGCGTGTTAAACCATCAGGGGAACACAATCTGCTCACCTATACTGCTCACCTGGTATCATGTCCCGTGAATAGTGAACCATCAGGGGAACACATTCTCCTCACTTATGCTGTTCACCTGGTAACATGTCCTGTGTATATTTAACCATCAGGGAAACAAACTCTCCTCACTTATACTGTTCACCTGGTAACATGTCCCGTGCGTGTTTAACAATCAGGGGAACACACTCTCCTCACTTATACTGTTCACCTGGTAACATGTCCCGTGTGTATTAAACAATCAGGGGAACACATTCTCCTCACTTATACTGTTCACCTGGTAACATTTCCCGTGTGTATTAAACAATCAGGGGAACACATTCTCCTCACTTCTACTGTTCACTTGGTAATATGTCCCGTGTGTATTAAACCATCAGGGGAACACACTCTCCTCACTTATACTGTTCACCTGGTAACATGTCCCGTGCGTATTAAACAAACAGGGGAACACATTCTCCTCACTTCTAATGTTCACCTGGTAACATGTCCCGTGCGTATTAAACAATCAGGGGAACACACTCTCCTCACTTATACTGTTCACCTGGTAACATGTCCTGTGTATATTAAAACATCAGGGGAACACACTCTCCTCACTTATACTGTTCACCTGGTAACATGTCCCGTGTGCATTAAACAATCAGGGGAACACACTCTCCTCACCTATACCGTTCACCTGATAACATGTCCCGTTTGTATTAAACCATCAGGGGAACACACTCTCCTCACTTATACTGTTTACCTGGTAACATGTCCCGTGTATATTAAACCATCAGGGAACACACTCTCCTTACTTATACTGTTCACCTGGCAACATGTCCCGTGTATATTAAACCATCAGGGGAACACACTCTCCTCACTGATACTGTTCTCCTGTTAACATATCCCGTGTATATTAAACCATCAGGGGAACACACTCTCCTCACTTATACTGTTCACCTGGTAACATGCCCCGTGTGCATTAAACCATCAGGGGAACACACTCTCCTCACTTATACAGTTCACATGGTGACATGTCCCGTGCGTATTAAACCATCAGGGGAACACACTCTCCTCACTTATACTGTTCACCTGGTAACATGTCCCGTGTATATTAAACCATCAGGGTAACACACTCTCCTCACTTATACTGTTCACCTGGTAACAGGTCCCGTGTATATTAAACCATCAGGGGAACACACTCTCCTCACTTATACTGTTCACCTGGTAACATGTCCCGTGTATATTAAACCATCAGGGGAACACACTATCCTCACTTATACGGTTCATCTGTTAACATGTCCCGTGTATATTAAACCATCAGGGGAACACACTATCCTCACTTATTCGGTTCACCTGGTAACATGTCCTGTGTGCATTAAACCATCAGGGGAACACACTCTCCTCACTTATACTGTTCATCTGGTAACATGTCCCGTCAGTATTAAACCATCAGGGGAAGACGCTCTCCTCACTTATACTGTTCACCTGGTAACATGTCCCATGTATATGATACCATCAGGGGAACACACTCTCCTCACTTATACTGTTCACCTGGTAACATGTCCTTTGCATATTTAACCATCAGGGGAAAACATTCTGCTCACTTCTACTGTTCACCTGGTGACGTGTCCCGTTTGTATTAAACAATCAGGGGAACACACTCTCCTCACTTATACTGTTGACCTGGTAACATGTCCCGTGTATATTAAACCATCAGAGTAACACACTCTCCTCACTTATACTGTTCACCTGGTAACATGTCCTGTGTGCATTAAACCATCAGGGGAACACACTCTCCTCACTTATACTGTTCACCTGGTAACATGTCCTGTGTGCATTAAACCATCAGGGCAACACACTCTCCTCACTTATACTGTTCACCTGGTGAACATGTCCCATGTGTATTAAACAATCAGGGGAACACACTCTCCGCACTTATACTGTTCACCAGGTGACATGTCCCGTGTGTATTAAACAATCAGGGGAACACACTCTCCTCACTTATACAGTTCACCTGGGAACATGTCCCGTGTATATTAAACCATCAGGGGAAAACACTCTCCTCACTTATACTGTTCACCAGGTGACATGTCCAGTGTGTATTAAACCATCAGGGGAACACACTCTCCTCACTTATACAGTTCACCTGGGAACATGTCCCGTGTATATTTAACCATCAGGGGAAAACAATCTGCTCACTTATACTGTTCACCTGGTAACATGTCCAGTGTGTATTAAACCATCAGGGGAACACACTCTCCTCACTTATACAGTTCACCTGGGAACATGTCCCGTGTATATTAAACCATCAGGGGAAAACACTCTCCTCACTTATACTGTTCACCAGGTGACATGTCCCGTGTGTATTAAACAATCAGGGGATCACACTCTCTTCAATTATACTGTTCACCTGGTGACATGTCCTTTGCATATTTAACCATCAGGGGAAAACAATCTGCTCACTTATACTGTTCACCTGGTAACATGTCCAGTGTGTATTAAACCATCAGGGGAACACACTCTCCTCACTTATACAGTTCACCTGGGAACATGTCCCGTGTATATTAAACCATCAGGGGAAAACACTCTCCTCACTTATACTGTTCACCTGGTAACATGTCCCGTGTGTATTAAACAATCAGGGGATCACACTCCCCTCAATTATACTGTTCACCTGCTGACATGTCCCGTGTATATTAAACCATCAGGGGAACACACTCTCCGCACTTATACTGTTCACCTGGTAACATGTCCTGTGTGTTTTAAATAATCAGGGGAACACACTCTCCTCACTTATACTGTTCACCTGGTAACATGTCCCGTGTGTATTAAATAATCAGGGGAACACACACTCCTCACTTATACTGTTCACCTGGTAACATGTCCCGTGCGTATTAAACAATCAGGGGAACACACTCTCCTCACTTATACTGTTCACCAGGTGACATGTCCCGTGTGTATTAAACAATCAGGGGAACACACTCTCGTCACTTATACTCGTCACCTGGTAACATGTCCCGTGTATATTAAACCATCAGGGGAACACACTCTCCTCACTTATACTCGTCACCTGGTAACATGTCCCGTGTATATTAAACCATCAGGGGAACACACTCTCCTCACTTATACTGTTCACCTGGTAACATGTCCCGTGTATATTAAACCATCAGGGGAACACATTCTCCTCACTTATACTGTTCACCTGGTAACATGTCCTGTGTATATTAAACCATCAGGGGAACACACTCTCCTCACTTATACTCGTCACCTGGTAACATGTCCCGTGTATATTAAACCATCAGGGGAACACATTCTCCTCACTTATACTGTTCACCTGGTAACATGTCCTGTGTATATTAAACCATCAGGGGAACACACTCTCCTCACTTATACTGTTCACCAGGTGACATGTCCCATGTGTATATTAAACAATCAGGGGAAAACACTCTCCTCGCTTATATTGTTCACCTGGGAACATGTCCCGTGTGTATTAAACAATCAGGGGAACACACTCTCCTCACTTATACTGTTCACCTGGTGACATATCCCGTGTATATTAAACCATCAGGGGAACACACTCTCCTCACTTATACTGTTCACCAGGTGACATGTCCCATGTGTATTAAACAATCAGGGGAACACACTCTCCTCACTTATACTGTTCACCTGGTAACATGTCCCGTGTGTATTAAACAATCAGGGGAACACACTCTCCTCAATTATACTGTTCACCTGGTAAAATGTCCCGTGTGTATTAAATAATCAGGGGAACACACTCTACTCACTTATACTGTTCACCTGGTAACATGTCCCGTGTATATTAAACCATCAGGGGAACACACTCTCCTCACTTATACTGTTCACCTGGTGACATGTCCCGTGTATATTAAACAATCAGGGGATCACAATCTCCTCACTTATACTGTTCATCTGGTAACATGTCCCGTGTGTATTAAACAATCAGGGGAACACACTCTCCACACTTATACTGTTCACCTGGTGACATGTCCCGTGTGTATTAAACAATCAGGGGATCACACTCTCCTCAATTATACTGTTCACCTGCTGACATGTCCCGTGTATATTAAACCATCAGGGGAACACACTCTCCGCACTTATACTGTTCACCTGGTAACATGTCCCGTGCGTGTTAAACCATCAGGGGAACACACTCTCCTCACTTATACTGTTCACCTGGCAACATGTCCCGTGAGTATTAAACAATCAGGGAAACACACTCTCCTCACTTAGACTGTTCACCTGGTAACATGTCCCGTGTGTATTAAACAATCAGGGGAAGACACTCTCCACACTTATACTGTTCACCTGGTGACATGTCCCGTGTGTATTAAACAATCAGGGGATCACACTCTCCTCAATTATACTGTTCACCTGCTGACATGTCCCGTGTATATTAAACCATCAGGGGAACACACTCTCCGCACTTATACTGTTCACCTGGTAACATGTCCCGTGCGTGTTAAACCATCAGGGGAACACACTCTCCTCACTTATACTGTTCACCTGGCAACATGTCCCGTGAGTATTAAACAATCAGGGAAACACACTCTCCTCACTTAGACTGTTCACCTGGTAACATGTCCCGTTCGAGTTAAACCATCAGGGGAACACGCTCTCCTCACTTATACTGTTCACCTGGTAACATGTCCCGTGCGTGTAAACCATCAGGGGAACACACTCTACTCACATATACTATTCACCTGGTAACATGTCCCGTGTGTATTAAACAATCAGGGGAACACACTCTCCTCACTTATACTGTTCACCTGGTAACATGTCCCGTGCGTATTAAACAAACAGGGGAACACATTCTCCTCACTTCTAATGTTCACCTGGTAACATGTCCCGTGCGTATTAAACAATCAGGGGAACACACTCTCCTCACTTATACTGTTCACCTGGTATCATGTCCTGTGTATATTAAAACATCAGGGGAACACACTCTCCTCACTTATACTGTTCACCTGGTAACATGTCCCGTGTGCATTAAACAATCAGGGGAACACACTCTCCTCACCTATACCGTTCACCTGATAACATGTCCCGTGTGTATTAAACCATCAGGGGAACACACTCTCCTCACTTATACTGTTTACCTGGTAACATGTCCCGTGTATATTAAACCATCAGGGAACACACTCTCCTTACTTATACTGTTCACCTGGCAACATGTCCCGTGTATATTAAACCATCAGGGGAACACACTCTCCTCACTGATACTGTTCTCCTGTTAACATATCCCGTGTATATTAAACCATCAGGGGAACACACTCTCCTCACTTATACTGTTCACCTGGTAACATGCCCCGTGTGCATTAAACCATCAGGGGAACACACTATCCTCACTTATACAGTTCACATGGTGACATGTCCCGTGCGTATTAAACCATCAGGGGAACACACTCTCCTCACTTATACTGTTCACCTGGTAACATGTCCCGTGTATATTAAACCATCAGGGTAACACACTCTCCTCACTTATACTGTTCACCTGGTAACAGGTCCCGTGTATATTAAACCATCAGGGGAACACACTCTCCTCACTTATACTGTTCACCTGGTAACATGTCCTGTGTATATTAAACCATCAGGGTAACACACTCTCCTCACTTATACTGTTCACCTGGTAACAGGTCCCGTGTATATTAAACCATCAGGGGAACACACTCTCCTCACTTATACTGTTCATCTGGTAACATGTCCCGTGTATATTAAACCATCAGGGGAACACACTATCCTCACTTATACGGTTCACCTGGTAACATGTCCTGTGTGCATTAAACCATCAGGGGAACACACTCTCCTCACTTATACTGTTCATCTGGTAACATGTCCCGTCAGTATTAAACCATCAGGGGAAGACGCTCTCCTCACTTATACTGTTCACCTGGTAACATGTCCCATGTATATGATACCATCAGGGGAACACACTCTCCTCACTTATACTGTTCACCTGGTAACATGTCCTTTGCATATTTAACCATCAGGGGAAAACATTCTGCTCACTTCTACTGTTCACCTGGTGACGTGTCCCGTTTGTATTAAACAATCAGGGGAACACACTCTCCTCACTTATACTGTTCACCTGGTAACATTTCCTGTGTTTATGAAACCATCAGGGGAACACACTCTCCTAACTTATACTGTTGACCTGGTAACATGTCCCGTGTATATTAAACCATCAGAGTAACACACTCTCCTCACTTATACTGTTCACCTGGTAACATGTCCTGTGTGCATTAAACCATCAGGGGAACACACTCTCCTCACTTATACTGTTCATCTGGTAACATGTCCCGTCAGTATTAAACCATCAGGGGAACACACTCTCCTAACTTATACTGTTGACCTGGTAACATGTCCCGTGTATATTAAACCATCAGGGTATCACACTCTCCTCACTTATACTGTTCACCTGGTAACATGTCCTGTGTGCATTAAACCATCAGGGGAACACACTCTCCTCACTTACACTGTTCACCTGGTAACATGTCCTGTGTGCATTAAACCATCAGGGCAACACACTCTCCTCACTTATACTGTTCACCTGGTAACATGTCCTTTGCATATTTAACCATCAGGGGAAAACAATCTGCTCACTTATACTGTTCACCTGGTAACATGTCCAGTGTGTATTAAACCATCAGGGGAACACACTCTCCTCACTTATACAGTTCACCTGGGAACATGTCCCGTGTATATTAAACCATCAGGGGAAAACACTCTCCTCACTTATACTGTTCACCAGGTGACATGTCCCGTGTGTATTAAACAATCAGGGGAACACACTCTCCTCACTTATACTGTTCACCTGGTAACATGTCCCGTGTGTATTAAACAATCAGGGGAACACACTCTCCTCACTTATACTGTTCACCTGGTGACATGTCCCGTGTGTATTAAACAATCAGGGGATCACACTCCCCTCAATTACACTGTTCACCAGGTGACATGTCCCGTGTATATTAAACCATCAGGGGAACACACTCTCCGCACTTATACTGTTCACCTGGGAACATGTCCCGTGCGTGTTAAACCATCAGGGGAACACACTCTCCTCACTTACACTGTTCACCTGGCAACATGTCCCGTGCGTGTTAAACCATCAGGGGAACACATTCTCCTCACTTATACAGTTCACCTGCTAACATGTCCCGTGTATATTAAACCATCAGGGGAACACACTCTCCTCACATATACTGTTCACCTGGTAACATGTCCCGTGCGTGTTAAACCATCAGGGGAACACACTCTCCTCACTTATACTGTTCACCTGGCAACATGTCCCGTGAGTATTAACCAATCAGGGGAACACACTCTCCTCACTTATACTGTTCACCTGGTAACATGTCCCGTGAGTATTAACCAATCAGGGGAACACACTCTCCTCACTTATACTGTTCACCTGGTAACATGTCCCGTGCGTGTTAAACCCTCAGGGGAACACACTCTCCTCACTTATACTGTTCACCTGGTAACATGTCCTTTGCATATTTAACCATCAGGGGAAAACAATCTGCTCACTTATACTGTTCACCTGGTAACATGTCCAGTGTGTATTAAACCATCAGGGGAACACACTCTCCTCACTTATACTGTTCACCTGGGAACATGTCCCGTGTATATTAAACCATCAGGGGAAAACACTCTCCTCACTTATACTGTTCACCTGGTGACATGTCCCGTGTATATTAAACAATCATGGGAACACACTCTCCTCACTTATACTGTTCACCTGGGAACATGTCCCGTGTATATTAAACCATCAGGGGAAAACACTCTCCTCACTTATACTGTTCACCTGGTAACATGTCCTGTGTGTATTAAACAATCAGGGGAACACACTCTCCTCACTTATACTGTTCACCTGGTAACATGTCCCGTGTGTATTAAACAATCAGGGGAACACACTCTCCTCACTTATACTGTTCACCTGGTAACATGTCCCGTGTGTATTAAACAATCAGGGGAACACACTCTCCTCACTTATACTGTTCACCTGGTAACATGTCCCGTGTGTATTAAACAATCAGGGGAACACACTCTCCTCACTTATACTGTTCACCTGGTAACATGTCCTGTGTGTTTTAAATAATCAGGGGAACACACTCTCCTCACTTATACTGTTCACCTGGTAACATGTCCCGTGTGTATTAAATAATCAGGGGAACACACTCTCCTCACTTATACTGTTCACCTGGTAACATGTCCCGTGTGTATTAAACAATCAGGGGAACACACTCTCCTCACTTATACTGTTCACCTGGTAACATGTCCCGTGTGTATTAAACAATCAGGGGAACACACTCTCCTCACTTATACTGTTCACCTGGTAACATGTCCCGTGTGTATTAAACAATCAGGGGAACACACTCTCCTCACTTATACTGTTCACCTGGTAACATGTCCTGTGTGTTTTAAATAATCAGGGGAACACACTCTCCTCACTTATACTGTTCACCTGGTAACATGTCCCGTGTGTATTAAATAATCAGGGGAACACACTCTCCTCACTTATACTGTTCACCTGGTAACATGTCCCGTGTGTATTAAATAATCAGGGGAACACACTCTCCTCACTTATACTGTTCACCTGGTAACATGTCCTGTGTGTTTTAAATAATCAGGGGAACACACTCTCCTCACTTATACTGTTCACCTGGTAACATGTCCCGTGTGTATTAAACCATCAGGGGAACACACTCTCCTCACTTATACTGTTCACCAGGTGACATGTCCCGTGTATATTAAACCATCAGGGGAACACACTCTCCTCACTTATACTGTTCACCAGGTGACATGTCCCGTGAGTATTAAACAATCAGGGGAACACACTCTCCTCACTTATACTGTTCACCTGGTAACATGTCCTGTGTATATTAAACCATCAGGGGAAAGCACTCTCCTCACTTATACTGTTCACCTGGTAACATGTCCCGTGTATATTAAACCATCAGGGGAACAAACTCTCCTCACTTATACTGTTCACCTGGTAACATGTCCCGTGTGTATTAAACAATCAGGGGAACACACTCTCCTCACTTATACTGTTCACCAGGTGACATGTCCCATGTGTATTAAACAATCAGGGGATCACACTCTCCTCACTTATACTGTTCACCTGCTGACATGTCCCGTGTATATTAAACCATCAGGGGAACACACTCTCCTCACTTATACTGTTCACCTGGTAACATGTCCCGTGCGTGTTAAACCATCAGGGGAACACACTGTCCTCACTTATACTGTTCACCTGGCAACATGTCCCGTGAGTATTAAACAATCAGGGAAACACACTCTCCTCACTTATACTGTTCACCTGGTAACATGTCCCGTGCGTGTTAAACCATCAGGGGAACACACTGTCCTCACTTATACTGTTCACCTGGTAACATGTCCCGTGCGTGTTAAACCATCAGGGGAACACACTGTCCTCACTTATACTGTTCACCTGGTAACATGTCCCGTGCGTGTTAAACCATCAGGGGAACACACTCTCCTCACTTATACTGTTCACCTGGTAACATGTCCCGTGCGTGTTAAACCATCAGGGGAACACACTGTCCTCACTTATACTGTTCACCTGGTAACATGTCCCGTTCGAGTTAAACCATCAGGGGAACACGCTCTCCTCACTTATACTGTTCACCTGGTAACATGTCCCGTGCGTGTAAACCATCAGGGGAACACACTCTACTCACTTATACTATTCACCTGGTAACAAGTCCCGTGTGTATTAAACAATCAGGGGAACACACTCTCCTCACTTATACTGTTCACCTGGTAACATGTCCTGTGTGTTTTAAATAATCAGGGGAACACACTCTCCTCACTTATACTGTTCACCTGGTAACATGTCCCGTGTGTATTAAACCATCAGGGGAACACACTCTCCTCACTTATACTGTTCACCAGGTGACATGTCCCGTGTATATTAAACCATCAGGGGAACACACTCTCCTCACTTATACTGTTCACCAGGTGACATGTCCCGTGAGTATTAAACAATCAGGGGAACACACTCTCCTCACTTATACTGTTCACCTGGTAACATGTCCTGTGTATATTAAACCATCAGGGGAAAGCACTCTCCTCACTTATACTGTTCACCTGGTAACATGTCCCGTGTATATTAAACCATCAGGGGAACAAACTCTCCTCACTTATACTGTTCACCTGGTAACATGTCCCGTGTGTATTAAACAATCAGGGGAACACACTCTCCTCACTTATACTGTTCACCAGGTGACATGTCCCATGTGTATTAAACAATCAGGGGATCACACTCTCCTCACTTATACTGTTCACCTGCTGACATGTCCCGTGTATATTAAACCATCAGGGGAACACACTCTCCTCACTTATACTGTTCACCTGGTAACATGTCCCGTGCGTGTTAAACCATCAGGGGAACACACTGTCCTCACTTATACTGTTCACCTGGCAACATGTCCCGTGAGTATTAAACAATCAGGGAAACACACTCTCCTCACTTATACTGTTCACCTGGTAACATGTCCCGTGCGTGTTAAACCATCAGGGGAACACACTGTCCTCACTTATACTGTTCACCTGGTAACATGTCCCGTGCGTGTTAAACCATCAGGGGAACACACTGTCCTCACTTATACTGTTCACCTGGTAACATGTCCCGTGCGTGTTAAACCATCAGGGGAACACACTCTCCTCACTTATACTGTTCACCTGGTAACATGTCCCGTGCGTGTTAAACCATCAGGGGAACACACTGTCCTCACTTATACTGTTCACCTGGTAACATGTCCCGTTCGAGTTAAACCATCAGGGGAACACGCTCTCCTCACTTATACTGTTCACCTGGTAACATGTCCCGTGCGTGTAAACCATCAGGGGAACACACTCTACTCACTTATACTATTCACCTGGTAACAAGTCCCGTGTGTATTAAACAATCAGGGGAAAACACTCTCCTCACTTATACTGTTCACCTGGTAACATGTACCTTGTATATTAAACCATCAGGGGAACACGCTCTCCTCACTTATACTGTTCACCTGGCAAGATGTCCCGTGAGTATTAAACCATCAGCGGAACACACTCTCCTCACTTATACTGTTCACCTGGTAATATGTCCTTTGTGTATTAAACAATCTGGGGAACACATTCTCCTCACTTATACTGTTCACCTGGCAACATGTACCTTGTATATTAAACCATCAGGGGAACACACTCTGCTCACTTATACTGTTCACCTGGCAAGATGTCCCGTGAGTATTAAACCATCAGCGGAACACACTCTCCTCACTTATACTGTTCACCTGGTAACATGTCCTGTGTGTATTAAACAATCAGGGGAATACACTCTCCTCACTTATACTGTTCACCTGGTAACATGTCCCGTGTATATTAAACCATCAGGGGAACACACTCTCCTCACTTATACGGTTCACCTGGGAACATGTCCCGTGTATATTAAACCATCAGAGGAACACACTCTCCTCACTTATACTGTTCACCTGGTAACATGTCCCCTGTATATTAAACCATCAGGGGAACACACTCTCCTCACTTATACTGTTCACCTGGTAACATGTACCTTGTATATTAAACCATCAGGGGAACACACTCTCCTCAATTATACATTTCACTTGGTGACATGTCCTGCGTATATAAAACCATCAGGGGAACACATCTCCTCAATTATACATTTCACTTGGTGACATGTACTGTGTATATTAAACCATCAGGGGAACACATCTCCTCAATTATACATTTCACTTGGTGACATGTACTGTGTATATTAAACAATCAGGGGAACACACTCTCCTCACTTATACTGTTCACCTGATAACATCTCAAGTGTGTATTAAACCATCAGGGGAACACACTCTCCTCAATTATACTGTTCACCTGGTAACATGTCCCGTGTATATTAAACCATCAGGGGAACACACTCTCCTCACTTATACTGTTCACCTGGTAACATGTACCTTGTATATAAAACCATCAGGGGAACACACTCTCCTCAATTATACATTTCACTTGGTGACATGTCCTGTGTATTTTAAACCATCAGGGGAACACACTCTCCTCACTTATACTGTTCACCAGGTGACATGTCCCGTGCGTGTTAAACCATCAGGGGAACACACTCTACTCACATATACTATTCACCTGGTAACATGTCCCGTGTGTATTGAACATTCAGGAGAACACACTCTCCTCACTTATACTGTTCACCTGGTAACATGTCCCGCATACATTAAACCATCAGGGCAACACACTCTCCTCACTTATACTGTTCACCAGGTGACATGTACCGTGTGTATTAAACCATCAGGGGAACACACTCTCCTCACTTATACTGTTCACCTGGCAACATGTCCCGTGAGTATTAAACAATCAGGGGAAGACAATCTCCTCACTTATACTGTTCACCTGGTGACATGTCCCGTGCGTGTTAAACCATCAGGGGAACACACTCTCCTCACTTATACTCTTCACCTGGTGACATTTCCCGTGCGTGTGAAACCATCAGGGGAACACACTCTCCTCACTTATACTCTTCACCTGGCAACATGTCCCGTGAGTATTAAACAATCAGGGGAACACACTCTCCTCACTTATACTGTTGACCTGGTGACATGTCCCGTCAGTATTAAACAATCAGGGGAACTCACTCTCCTCACTTATACTGTTCACCTGGTAACATGTCCCGTGCGTGTTAAACCATCAGGGGAACACACTCTCCTCACTTATACTGTTCACCAGGTAACATGTCCTGTGTATATTAATCCATCAGGGGAACACATTCTCCTCACTTATACTGTTCACCTGGTAACATGCCCTGTGTGTATTAAACCATCAGGGGAACACACTCTCCTCACTTATACTTTTCACCTGGTAACATGTCCCGTGAATATTAAACCATCAGGGGAAAGCACTCTCCTCACTTATACTGTTCACCTGGTAACATGTCCCGTGTGCATTAAACAATCAGTGGAACTCACTCTCCTCACTTATACTTTTCACCTGGTAACATGTCCCGTGAATATTAAACCATCAGGGGAAAGCACTCTCCTCACTTATACTGTTCACCTGGTAACATGTCCCGTGTGCATTAAACAATCAGTGGAACTCACTCTCCTCACTTATACTTTTCACCTGGTAACATGTCCCGTGAATATTAAACCATCAGGGGAAAGCACTCTCCTCACTTATACTGTTCACCTGGTAACATATGCCGTGTATATTAAACCATCAGCGGAACACTCTCTCCTCACTTATACTGTTCACCTGGTAACATGTCCCGTGCGTGTTAAACCATCAGGGGAACACACTCTCCTCACTTATACTGTTCACCAGGTAACATGTCCTGTGTATATTAATCCATCAGGGGAACACATTCTCCTCACTTATACTGTTCACCTGGTAACATGCCCTGTGTGTATTAAACCATCAGGGGAACACACTCTCCTCACTTATACTTTTCACCTGGTAACATGTCCCGTGAATATTAAACCATCAGGGGAAAGCACTCTCCTCACTTATACTGTTCACCTGGTAACATGTCCCGTGTGCATTAAACAATCAGTGGAACTCACTCTCCTCACTTATACTCTTCACCTGGTAACATGTCCAGGGCGGCACAGTGGCGCAGTGGTTAGCACCGCAGCCTCACAGCTCCAGGGACCCGGGTTCGATTCCGGGTACTGCCTGTGTGGAGTTTGCAAGTTCTCCCTGTGTCTGCGTGGGTTTCCTCCGGGTGCTCCGGTTTCCTCCCACAAGCCAAAAGACTTGCAGGTTGGTAGGTAAATTGGCCATTATAAATTGTCACTAGTATAGGTAGGTGGTAGGGAAATATATAGGGACAGGTGGGGATGTCTGGTAGGAATATGGGATTAGTGTAGGATTAGTATAAATGGGTGGTTGATGTTCGGCACAGACTCGGTGGGCCGAAGGGCCTGTTTCAGTGCTGTATCTCTAATCTAATCTAAATCTAATCTAAACCATCAGGGGAACACACTCTCCTCACTTATACTGTTCAGCTGGTAACATGTCCCGTGAGTATTAAACAATCAGGGGAACACACTCTCCTCACTTATACTGTTCACCTGGTATAATGTCCCGTGCGTGTTAAACCATCAGGGGAACACACTCTCCTCACTTATACTGTTCACCTGGCAACATGTCCCGTGAGTATTAAACAATCAGGGGAACACACTCTCCTCACTTATACTGTTCACCTGGTATAATGTCCCGTGCGTGTTAAACCATCAGGGGAACACACTCTCCTCACTTATACTGTTCACCTGGTAACATGTCCCCTGTATATTAAACCATCAGGGGAACACACTCTCCTCACTTATACTGTTCACCTGGTAACATGTCCCCTGTATATTAAACCATCAGGGGAACACACTCTCCTCACTTATACTGTTCACCTGGTAACATGTCCCGTGTATATTAAACCATCAGGGGAACACACTCTCCTCACTTATACTGTTCACCTGGTAACATGGACCTTGTATATAAAACCATCAGGGGAACACATCTCCTCAATTATACATTTCACTTGGTGACATGTCCTGTGTATATTAAACCATCAGGGGAACACACTCTCCTCACTTATACTGTTCACCAGGTGACATGTCCCGTGCGTGTTAAACCATCAGGGGAACACACTCTACTCACTTATACTATTCACCTGGTAACATGTCCCGTGTGTATTGAACATTCAGGAGAACACACTCTCCTCACTTATACTGTTCACCTGGTAACATGTCCCGCGTACATTAAACCATCAGGGCAACACACTCTCCTCACTTATACTGCTCACCAGGTGACATGTCCCGTGTGTATTAAACCATCAGGGGAACACACTCTCCTCACTTATACTGTTCACCTGGCAACATGTCCCGTGAGTATTAAACAATCAAGGGAACACACTCTCCTCACTTATACTGTTGACCTGGTGACATGTCCCGTCAGTATTAAACAATCAGGGGAACTCACACTCCTCACTTATACTGTTCACCTGGTAACATGTCCCGTGTATATTAAACAATCAGGGGAACACACTCTCCTCACTTATACTGTTCACCTGGTAACATGTCCCGTGTATATTAAACCATCAGCAGAACACACTCTCCTCACTTATACTGTTCACCTGGTAACATGTCCCGTGCGTGTTAAACCATCAGGGGAACACACTCTCCTCACATATACTGTTCACCTGGTAACATGTCCCGTGAGTATTAAACAATCAGGGGAACACTCTCTCCTCACTTATACTGTTCACCTGGTAACATGTCCTGTGTATATTAAACCATCAGGGGAACACATTCTCCTCACTTATACTGTTCACCTGGTAACATGCCCTGTGTGTATTAAACCATCAGGGGAACACACTCTCCTCACTTATACTGTTCACCTGGTAACATGTCCCGTGAATATTAAACCATCAGGGGAAAGCACTCTCCTCACTTATACTGTTCACCTGGTAACATGTCCCGTGTGCATTAAACCATCAGGGGAACACACTCTCCTCACTTATACTGTTCAGCTGCTGACATGTCCCGTCAGTATTAAACAATCAGGGGAACTCACTCTCCTCACTTATACTCTTCACCTGGTAACATGTCCCGTGCGTGTTAAACCATCAGGGGAACACACTCTCCTCACTTATACTGTTCAGCTGGTAACATGTCCCGTGAGTATTAAACAATCAGTGGAACACACTCTCCTCACTTATACTGTTCACCTGGTAATATGTCCCGTGCGTGTTAAACCATCAGGGGAACACACTCTCCTCACTTATACTGTTCACCTGGTATAATGTCCCGTGCGTGTTAAACCATCAGGGGAACACACTCTCCTCTCTTATACTGTTCACCTGGCAACATGTCCCGTGAGTATTAAACAATCAGGGGAACACACTCTCCTCACTTATACTGTTGACCTGGTGACATGTCCCGTCAGTATTAAACAATCAGGGGAACTCACACTCCTCACTAGTACTGTTCACCTGGTAACATGTCCCGTGTATATTAAACCATCAGCAGAACACACTCTCCTCACTTATACTGTTCACCTGGTAACATGTCCCGTGCGTGTTAAACCATCAGGGGAACACACTCTCCTCACATATACTGTTCACCTGGTAACATGTCCCGTGAGTATTAAACAATCAGGGGAACACTCTCTCCTCACTTATACTGTTCACCTGATAACATGTCCTGTGTATATTAAACCATCAGGGGAACACATTCTCCTCACTTATACTGTTCACCTGGTAACATGCCCTGTGTGTATTAAACCATCAGGGGAACACACTCTCCTCATTATACTGTTCACCTGGTGACATGTACCTTGTATATTAAACCATCAGGGGAACACACTCTCCTCACTTATACTGTTCACCTGGTAACATGTCCCGTGAATATTAAACCATCAGGGGAAAGCACTCTCCTCACTGAAACTGTTCACCTGGTAACATGTCCCGTGTGCATTAAACCATCAGGGGAACACACTCTCCTCACATATACTGTTCACCTGCTGACATGTCCCGTCAGTATTAAACAATCAGGGGAACTCACTCTCCTCACTTATACTCTTCACCTGGTTACATGTCCCGTGCGTGTTAAACCATCAGGGGAACACACTCTCCTCACTTATACTGTTCACCTGGTAATATGTCCTGTGTGTATTAAACAATCAGGGGAACACACTCTCCTCACTTATACTGTTCACCTGGTATAATGTCCCGTGAGTATTAAACAATCAGGGGAACACACTCTCCTCACTTATACTGTTCACCTGGTGACATTTCTTTTCTTTTTCTTTTGGGCCTCCTTATCTCGAGAGACAATGGATACGCGCCTGGAGGTGGTCAGTGGTTTGTGAAGCAGCGCCTGGAGTGGCTATAAAGGCCAATTCTGGAGTGACAGGCTCTTCCACAGGTGCTGCAGAGAAATTTGTTTGTCGGGGCTGTTGCACAGTTGGCTCTCCCCTTGCGCCTCTGTCTTTTTTCCTGCCAACTACTAAGTCTCTTCGACTCGCCACAATTTAGCCCTGTCTTTATGGCTGCCCGCCAGCTCTGGCGAATGCTGGCAACTGACTCCCACGACTTGTGATCAATGTCACACGATTTCATGTCGCGTTTGCAGACGTCTTTATAACGGAGACATGGACGGCCGGTGGGTCTGATACCAGTGGCGAGCTCGCTGTACAATGTGTCTTTGGGGATCCTGCCATCTTCCATGCGGCTCACATGGCCAAGCCATCTCAAGCGCCGCTGACTCAGTAGTGTGTATAAGCTGGGGGTGTTGGCCGCTTCAAGGACTTCTGTGTTGGAGATATAGTCCTGCCACCTGATGCCAAGTATTCTCCGAAGGCAGCGAAGATGGAATGAATTGAGACGTCGCTCTTGGCTGGCATACGTTGTCCAGGCCTCGCTGCCGTAGACATGTACCTTGTATATTAAACCATCAGGGGAACACACTCTCCTCACTTATACTGTTCACCTGGTAACATGTCCCCTGTATATTAAACCATCAGGGGAACACACTCTCCTCACTTATACTGTTCACCTGGTGACATGTACCTTGTATATTAAACCATCAGGGGAACACACTCTCCTCACTTATACTGTTCACCTGGCAACATGTCCCGTGAGTATTAAACAATCAGGGGAACACACTCTCCTCACTTATACTGTTCACCTGGTGACATGTACATTGTATATTAAACCATCAGGGGAACACACTCTCCTCACTTATACTGTTCACCTGGTAACATGTCCCCTGTATATTAAACCATCAGGGGAACACACTCTCCTCACTTATACTGTTCACCTGGTAACATGTCCCGTGTGTATTAAACCATCAGGGAAACACACTCTCCTCACTTATACTGTTCACCTGGTAACATGTCCTGTGTATATTAAACCATCAGGGGAACACACTCTCCTCAATTATACATTTCACTTGGTGACATGTCCTGTGTATATTAAACCATCAGGGGAACACACTCTCCTCAATTATACTGTTCAACTGGTAACATGTCCCCTGTATATTAAACCATCAGGGGAACACACTCTCCTCACTTATACTGTTCACCAGGTGACATGTCCCGTGTGTATTGAACATTCAGGAGAACACACTCTCCTCACTTATACTGTTCACCTGGTAACATGTCCCGTGTACATTAAACCATCAGGGGAACACACTCTCCTCACTTATACTGTTCACCAGGTGACATGTCCCGTGTGTATTAAACAATCAGGGGAACACACTCTCCTCACTTATACTGTTCACCTGGCAACATGTCCCGTGAGTATTAAACAATCAGGGGAACACACTCTCCTCACTTATACTGTTCACCTGGTAACATGTCCCGTGCGTGTTAAACCATCAGGGGAACACACTCTCCTCACTTATACTCTTCACCTGGTGAAATGTCCCGTGCGTGTTAAACCATCAGGGGAACACACTCTCCTCACTTATACTCTTCACCTGGTGACATGTCCCGGGTATATTAAACCATCAGCGGAACACACTCTCCTCACATATACTGTTCACCTGGTAACATGTCCCGTGCGTGTTAAACCATCAGGGGAACACACTCTCCTCACTTATACTGTTCACCTGGTAACATGTCCTGTGTGTATTAAACCATCAGAGGAACACACTCTCCTCACTTATACTATTCACCTGGTAACATGTCCCGTGAATATTAAACCATCAGGGGAAAGCACTCTCCTCACTTATCCTGTTCACCTGGTAACATGTCCCGTGTGCATTAAACCATCAGGGGAACACACTCTCCTCACTTATACTGTTCACCTGGTAACATGTCCTGTGTGTATTAAACCATCAGGGGAACACATTCTCCTCACTTATACTGTTCACCTGGTAATATTTCCTGTGTGTATTAAACCATCAGGGGAACACACTCTCCTCACTTATACTGTTCACCTGGTAACATGTCCCGTGAATATTAAACCATCAGTGGAAAGCACTCTCCTCACTTATACTGTTCACCTGGTAACATGTCCCGTGTGCATTAAACCATCAGGGGAACACACTCTCCTCACTTATACTGTTCACCTGGTGACATGTCCCGTCAGTATTAAACAATCAGGGGAAATCACTCTCCTCACTTATACTCTTCACCTGGTAACATGTCCCGTGTATATTAAACCATCAGGGGAACACACTCTCCTCACTTATACTGTTCACCTGGTATAATGTCCCGTGCGTGTTAAACCATCAGGGGAACACACTCTCCTCACTTATACTGTTCACCTGTCAACATGTCCCGTGAGTATTAAACAATCAGGGGAACACACTCTCCTCACTTATCCTGTTCACCTGGTGACATGTCCCGTGTGTATTAAACAATCAGGGGAACTCACTCTCCTCACTTATACTGTTCACCTGGTAACATGTACCTTGTATATTAAACCATCAGGGGAACACACTCTCCTCACTTATACTGTTCACCTGGTAACATGTCCCGTGTATATTAAACCATCAGGGGAACACACTCTCCTCTCTTATACTGTTCACCTGGTAACATGTAACTTGTATATTAAACCATCAGGGGAACACACTCTCCTCAATTATACTGTTCACCTGGTAACATGTCCCCTGTATATTAAACCATCAGGGGAACACACTCTCCTCAATTATACTGTTCACCTGGTAACATGTCCCCTGTATATTAAACCATCAGGGCAACACACTCTCCTCACTTATACTGTTCACCTGGTAACATGTACCTTGTATATTAAACCATCAGGGGAACACACTCTCCTCACTTATACTGTTCACCTGGTAACATGTCCCCTGTATATTAAACCATCAGGGGAACACACTCTCCTCAATTATACTGTTCACCTGGTAACATGTCCCCTGTATATTAAACCATCAGGGCAACACACTCTCCTCACTTATACTGTTCACCTGGTAACATGTACCTTGTATATTAAACCATCAGGGGAACACACTCTCCTCACTTATACTGTTCACCTGGTAACATGTCCCCTGTATATTAAACCATCAGGGCAACACACTCTCCTCACTTATACTGTTCACCTGGTAACATGTACCTTGTATATTAAACCATCAGGGGAACACACTCTCCTCACTTATACTGTTCACCTGGTAACATGTCCCCTGTATATTAAACCATCAGGGGAACACACTCTCCTCACTTATGCTGTTCACCTGGTAACATGTCCCGTGTATATTAAACCATCAGGGGAACACACTCTCCTCACTTATACTGTTCACCTGGTAACATGAACCTTGTATATTAAACCATCAGGGGAACACATCTCCTCAATTATACATTTCACTTGGTGACATGTGCTGTGTATATTAAACCATCAGGGGAACACACTCTCCTCACTTATACTGTTCACCTGGTAACATGTCCCGTGTATATTAAACAATCAGGGGAACACACTCTCCTCACTTATCCTGTTCACCTGGTAACATGTCCCATGTATATTAAACCATCAGTGGAACACACTCTCCTCACTTATACTGTTCACCTGGCAACATGTCCCGTGTATATTAAACCATCAGGGGAACACACTCTCCTCACTTATACTGTTCACCAGGTGACATGTCCCGTGTGTATTAAACCATCAGGGGAACACACTCTCCTCACTTATACTGTTCACCTGGTAACATGTCCCGTGTGTATAAAACAATCAGGGGAACACACTCTCCTCACTTATACTGTTCACCTGGTAACATGTCCCGTGTATATTAAACCATCAGGGGAACACACTCTCCTCACTTATACTGTTCACCTGGTAACATGTCCCGTGTATATTAAACAATCAGGGGAACACACTCTCCTCACTTATCCTGTTCACCTGGTAACATGTACCTTGTATATTAAACCATCAGGGGAACACACTCTCCTCACTTATACTGTTCACCTGGTAACATGTCCCCTGTATATTAAACCATCAGGGGAACACACTCTCCTCACTTATGCTGTTCACCTGGTAACATGTCCCGTGTATATTAAACCATCAGGGGAACACACTCTCCTCACTTATACTGTTCACCTGGTAACATGAACCTTGTATATTAAACCATCAGGGGAACACATCTCCTCAATTATACATTTCACTTGGTGACATGTGCTGTGTATATTAAACCATCAGGGGAACACACTCTCCTCACTTATACTGTTCACCTGGTAACATGTCCCGTGTATATTAAACAATCAGGGGAACACACTCTCCTCACTTATCCTGTTCACCTGGTAACATGTCCCATGTATATTAAACCATCAGTGGAACACACTCTCCTCACTTATACTGTTCACCTGGCAACATGTCCCGTGTATATTAAACCATCAGGGGAACACACTCTCCTCACTTATACTGTTCACCAGGTGACATGTCCCGTGTGTATTAAACCATCAGGGGAACACACTCTCCTCACTTATACTGTTCACCTGGTAACATGTCCCGTGTGTATAAAACAATCAGGGGAACACACTCTCCTCACTTATACTGTTCACCTGGTAACATGTCCCGTGTATATTAAACCATCAGGGGAACACACTCTCCTCACTTATACTGTTCACCTGGTAACATGTCCCGTGTATATTAAACAATCAGGGGAACACACTCTCCTCACTTATCCTGTTCACCTGGTAACATGTCCCGTGTATATTAAACCATCAGTGGAACACACTCTCCTCACTTATACTGTTCACCTGGCAACATGTCCCGTGTATATTAAACCATCAGGGGAACACACTCTCCTCACTTATACTGTTCACCAGGTGACATGTCCCGTGTGTATTAAACCATCAGGGGAACACACTCTCCTCTCTTATACTGTTCACCTGGTAACATGTCCCGTGTATATTAAACAATCAGGGGAACACACTTTCCTCACTTATACTGTTCACCTGGTGACATGTCCCGTGTATATTAAACCATCAGGGGAACACACTCTCCTCACTTATACTGTTCACCTGGTGACATGTCCCGTGTATATTAAACAATCAGGGGAACTCACTCTCCTCACCTATACTGTTCAGCTGGTAACATGTCCCGTGCGTGTTAAACCATCAGGGGAACACACTCTCCTCACTTATACTCTTCACCTGGTGACATGTCCCGTCAGTATTAAACAATCAGGGGAACTCACTCCCCTCACTTATACTCTTCACCTGGTATAATGTCCCGTGCGTGTTAAACCATCAGGGGAACACACTCTCCTCACTTATACTGTTCACCTCTTAACATGTCCCGTGCGTGTTAAACCATCAGGGGAACACACTCTCCTCACTTATACTGTTCACCTGGTGCCATGTCCCGGGTATATTAAACAATCAAGGGAATACACTCTCCTCACTTACACTGTTCACCTGGTAACATGTCCCGTGTATATTAAACCATCAGGGGAACACACTCTCCTCACTTATACTGTTCACCTGGTAACATGTCCCCTGTATATTAAACCATCAGGGGAACACACTCTCCTCAATTATACTGTTCACCTGGTAACATGTACCTTGTATATTAAACCATCAGGGGAACACAATCTCCTCACTTATATTGTTCACCTGGTAACATGTACCTTGTATATTAAACCATCAGGGGAACACAATCTCCTCACTTATACTGTTCACCTGGTAACATGTACCTTGTATATTAAACAATCAGGGGAACACACTCTCCTCACTTATGCTGTTCACCTGGTAACATGTCCGCTGTATACTAAACCATCAGGGGAACACACTCTCCTCAATTAAACATTTCACTTGGTGACATGTCCTGTGTATATTAAACCATCAGGGGAACACATCTCCTCAATTATACATTTCACTTGGTGACATGTCCTGTGTATATTAAACCATCAGGGGAACACTTCTCCTCAATTATACTGTTCACCTGGTAACATGTCCCCTGTATGTTAAACCATCAGGGGAACACACTCTCCTCACTTATACTGTTCACCTGGTAACATGTACCTTGTATATTAAACCATCAGGAGAACACACTCTCCTCAATTATACATTTCACTTGGTGACATGTGCTGTGTATATTAAACCATCAGGGGAACACACTCTCCTCACTTATACTGTTCACCTGGTAACATGTCCCGTTTGTATTAAACCATCAGGGGAACACACTCTCCTCACTTATACTGTTCACCAGGTGACATGTCCCGTGTGTATTGAACATTCAGGAGAACACACTCTCCTCACTTATACTGTTCACCTGGTAACATGTCCGTGTACATTAAACCATCAGGGGAACACACTCTCCTCACTTATACTGTTCAGCTGGTAACATGTCCCGTGCGTGTTAAACCATCAGGGGAACACACTCTCCTCACTTATACTCTTCACCTGGTGACATATCCCTTGCGTGTTAAACCATTAGGGGAACACACTCTCCTCACTTATACTCTTCACCTGGCAACATGTCCTGTGAAAATTAAACCATCAGGGGAACACACTCTCCTCACTTATACTGTTCACCTGGTAACATGTCCTTTGTGTATTAAACCATCAGAGGAACACACTCTCCTCACTTATACTATTCACCTGGTAACATGTCCCGCGAATATTAAACCATCAGGGGAAAGCACTCTCCTCACTTATCCTGTTCACCTGGTAACATGTCCCGTGTGCATTAAACCATCAGGGGAACACACTCTCCTCACTTATACTGTTCACCTGGTGACATGTCCCGTGTATATTAAACAATCAGGGGAACACACTCTCCTCACTTATACTGTTCACCTGGTAACATGTCCCGTGTATATTAAACAATAAGGGGAACACACTCTCCTCACTTATACTGTTCACCTGGTAAGATGTCCCGTGCGTGTTAAACCATCAGGGGAACACACTCTCCTCACATACACTGTTCACCTGGTAACTTGTCCCGTGAGTATTAAACAATCAGGGGAACACACTCTCCTCACTTATACCGTTCACCTGGTAACATGTCCTGTGTATATTAAAGCTTCAGTGGAACACATTCTCCTCACTTCTACTGTTCACCGCGTAACATGTCCTGTGTGTATTAAAACATCAGGGGAACACACTCTCCTCACTTATACTGTTCACCTGGTAACATGTCCCGTGAATATTAAACCATCAGGGGAAAGCACTCTCCTCACTTATACTGTTCACCTGGTAACATGTCCCGTGTGCATTAAAACATCAGGGGAACACACTCTCCTCACTTATACTGTTCACCTGGTAACATGTCCCGTGAATATTAAACCATCAGGGGAAAGCACTCTCCTCACTTATACTGTTCACCTGGTAACATGTCCCGTGTGCATTAAAACATCAGGGGAACACACTCTGCTCACTTATACTGTTCACCTGGTAACATGTCCCGTGTGCATTAAAACATCAGGGGAACTCACTCTCCTCACTTATACTCTTCACCTGGTATAATGTCCCGTGCGTGTTAAACCATCAGGGGAACACACTCTCCTCACTTATACTGTTCACCTGGCAACATGTCCCGTGTATATTAAACCATCAGGGGAACACACTCTCCTCACTTATACTGTTCACCTGGTAACATGTCCCGTGCGTGTTAAACCATCAGGGGAACACACTCTCCTCACTTATACTGTTCACCTGGTAACATGTCCCGTGCGTGTTAAACCATCAGGGGAACACACTCTCCTCACTTATACTGTTCACCTGGTGCCATGTCCCGGGTATATTAAACAATCAAGGGAATACACTCTCCTCACTTACACTGTTCACCTGGTAACATGTCCCGTGTATATTAAACCATCAGGGGAACACACTCTCCTCACTTATACTGTTCACCAGGTGACATGTCCCGTGTGTATTGAACATTCAGGAGAACACACTCTCCTCACTTATACTGTTCACCTGGTAACATGTCCCGTGTACATTAAACCATCAGGGGAACACACTCTCCTCACTTATACTGTTCACCTGGCAACATGTCCCGTGAGTATTAAACAATCAGGGGAACACACTCTCCTCACTTATACTGTTCACCTGGTAACATGTCCCGTGCGTGTTAAACCATCAGGGGAACACACTCTCCTCACTTATACTCTTCACCTGGTGACATGTCCCGTGCGTGTTAAACCATCAGGGGAACACACTCTCCTCACTTATACTGTTCACCTGGTGACATGTCCCGTGTATATTAAACCATCAGGGGAACACACTCTCCTCACTTATACTCTTCACCTGGTGACATGTCCCGGGTATATTAAACCATCAGCGGAACACACTCTCCTCACTTATACTGTTCACCTGGTAACATGTCCCGTGCGTGTTAAACCATCAGGGGAACACACTCTCCTCACTTATACTGTTCACCTGGCAACATGTCCCGTGAGTATTAAACAATCAGGGGAACACACTCTCCTCACTTATACTGTTCACCTGGCAACATGTCCTGTGAAAATTAAACCATCAGGGGAACACCTTCTCCTCACTTATACTGTTCACCTGGTAACATGTCCCGTGAATATTAAACCATCAGGGGAAAGCGCTCTCCTCACTTATCCTGTTCACCTGGTAACATGTCCCGTGTGCATTAAACGATCAGGGGAACACACTCTCCTCACTTATACTGTTCACCTGGTAACATGTCCCGTGTATATTAAACCATCAGGGGAAAGCACTCTCCTCACTTATCCTGTTCACCTGGTAACATGTCCCGTGAGTATTAAACAATCAGGGGAACACACTCTCCTCACTTATACTGTTCACCTGGCAACATGTCCTGTGAAAATTAAACCATCAGGGGAACACCTTCTCCTCACTTATACTGTTCACCTGGTAACATGTCCCGTGAATATTAAACCATCAGGGGAAAGCACTCTCCTCACTTATCCTGTTCACCTGGTAACATGTCCCGTGTGCATTAAACGATCAGGGGAACACACTCTCCTCACTTATACTCTTCACCTGGTAACATGTCCCGTGGGTATTAAACAATCAGGGGAACACACTCTCCTCACTTATACCGTTCACCTGGTAACATGTCCTGTGTATATTAAACCTTCAGGGGAACACATTCTCCTCACTTGTACTGTTCACCTGGTGACATGTCCCGTCAGTATTAAACAATCAGGGGAACTCACTCTCCTCACTTATACTCTTCACCTGGTATAATGTCCCGTGCGTGTTAAACCATCAGGGGAACACACTCTCCTCACTTATACTGTTCACCTGGCAACATGTCCCGTGAGTATTAAACCATCAGGGGAAAGCACTCTCCTCACTTATACTGTTGACCTGGTGACATGTCCCGTCAGTATTAAACAATCAGGGGAACTCACTCTCCTCACTTATACTGTTCACCTGGTAACATGTCCCGTGAATATTAAACCATCAGGGGAAAGCACTCTCCTCACTTATCCTGTTCACCTGGTAACATGTCCCGTGCGTGTTAAACCATCAGGGGAACACACTCTCCTCACATACACTGTTCACCTGGTAACATGTCCCGTGCGTGTTAAACCATCAGGGGAACACACTCTCCTCACATACACTGTTCACCTGGTAACATGTCCCGTGAGTATTAAACAATCAGGGGAACACACTCTCCTCACTTATACCGTTCACCTGGTAACATGTCCTGTGTATATTAAACCTTCAGGGGAACACATTCTCCTCACTTATACTGTTCACCTGGTAACATGTCCCGTGAATATTAAACCATCAGGGGAAAGCACTCTCCTCACTTATACTGTTCACCTGGTAACATGTCCCGTGTGCATTAAAACATCAGGGGAACACACTCTCCTCACTTATACTCTTCACCTGGTATAATGTCCCGTGCGTGTTAAACCATCAGGGGAACACACTCTCCTCACTTATACTGTTCACCTGGTAACATGTCCCGTGCGTGTTAAACCTTCAGGGGAACACACTCTCCTCACTTATACTGTTCTCCTGGTGCCATGTCCCGGGTATATTAAACAATCAAGGGAATACACTCTCCTCACTTACACTGTTCACCTGGTAACATGTCCCGTGTATATTAAACCATCAGGGGAACACACTCTCCTCTCTTATACTGTTCACCTGGTAACATGTCCCCTGTATATTAAACCATCAGGGGAACACACTCTCCTCAATTATACTGTTCACCTGGTAACATGTCCCCTGTATATTAAACCATCAGGGCAACACACTCTCCTCACTTATACTGTTCACCTGGTAACATGTACGTTGTATATTAAACCATCAGGGGAACACACTCTCCTCACTTATACTGTTCACCTGGTAACATGTACCTTGTATATTAAACCATCAGGGGAACACACTCTCCTCACTTATACTGTTCACCTGGTAACATGTACCTTGTATATTAAACCATCAGGGGAACACACTCTCCTCACTTATACTGTTCACCTGGTAACATGAACCTTGTATATTAAACCATCAGGGGAACACACTCTCCTCACTTATACTGTTCACCTGGTAACATGTACCTTGTATATTAAACCATCAGGGGAACACACTCTCCTCACTTATACTGTTCACCTGGTAACATGTACCTTGTATATTAAACCATCAGGGGAACACATTCTCCTCACTTATACTGTTCACCAGGTGACATGCCCCGTGTGTATTGAACATTCAGGAGAACACACTCTCCTCACTTATACTGTTCACCTGGTAACATGTCCCGTGTATATTAAACCATCAGGGGAACACACTCTCCTCACTTATACTGTTCACCTGGTAACATGTCCCGTGTGTATTAAACAATCAGGGGAACACACTCTCCTCACTTATACTGTTCAGCTGGTAACATGTCCCGTGCGTGTTAAACCATCAGGGGAACACACTCTCCTCACTTATACTCTTCACCTGGTGACATATCCCGTGCGTGTTAAACCATTAGGGGAACACACTCTCCTCACTTATACTGTTCACCTGGTAACATGTCCCGTGTGTATTAAACCATCAGGGGAACACACTCTCCTCACTTATACTCTTCACCTGGTGACATGTCCCGGGTATATTAAACAATCAGGGGAACACACTCTCCTCACTTATACTGTTCACATGGCAACATGTCCTGTGAAAATTAAACCATCAGGGGAACACCTTCTCCTCACTTATACTGTTCACCTGGTAACATGTCCTTTGTGTATTAAACAATCAGGGGAATACACTCTCCTCACTTACACTGTTCACCTGGCAACATGTCCCGTGTATATGAAACCATCAGGGGAACACACTCTCCTCACTTATACTGTTCACCAGGAGACATGTCCCGTGTGTATTAAACAATCAGGGGAACACACTCTCCTCACTTATACTGTTCACCAGGAGACATGTCCCGTGTGTATTAAACCATCAGGGGAACACACTCTCCTCACTTATACTGTTCACCTGGTGACATGTCCCGTGTGTATTAAACAATCAGGGGAACACATTCTCCTCACTTATACTGTTCACCTGGCAACATGTCCCGTGAGTATTAAATAATCAGGGGAACACACTCTCCTCACTTATACTGTTCACCTGGTATAATGTCCCGTGCGTGTTAAACCATCAGGGGAACACACTCTCCTCACTTATACTGTTCACCTGGCAACATGTCCCGTGAGTATTAAATAATCAGGGGAACACACTCTCCTCACTTATACTGTTCACCTGGTAACATGTCCCGTGTATATTAAACCGTCAGGGGAACACACTCTCCTCACTTATACTGTTCACCTGGTGACATGTCCCGTGTGTATTAAACAATCAGGGGAACACACTCTCCTCACTTATACTGTTCACCTGGTAACATGTCCCGTGCGTGTTAAACCATCAGGGGAACAAACTCTCCTCACTTATACTGTTCACCTGGCAACATGTCCCGTGTATATTAAACAATCAGGGGAACACACTCTCCTCACTTATACTGTTCACCTGGTGACATGTCCCGTGTGTATTAAACAATCAGGGGAACACACTCTCCTCACTAATACTGTTCACCTGGTAACATGTCCCGTGTGTATTAAACAATCAGGGGAACACACTCTCCTCACTTATACTGTTCACCTGGTAACATGTCCCGTGTGTATTAAACAATCAGGGGAACACACTCTCCTCACTTATACTGTTCACCTGGTAACATGTCCCGTGCGTGTTAAACCATCAGGGGAACAAACTCTCCTCACTTATACTGTTCACCTGGCAACATGTCCCGTGAGTATTAAACAATCAGGGGAACACACTCTCCTCACTTATACTGTTCACCTGGTGACATGTCCCGTGTGAATTAAACAATCAGGGGAACACACTCTCCTCACTTATACTGTTCACCTGGTGACATGTCCCGTGTGAATTAAACAATCAGGGGAACACACTCTCCTCACTTGTACTGTTCACCTGGTGACATGTCCCGTGTATATTAAAACATCAGGGGAACACACTCTCCTCACTTATACAGTTCACCTGGCAACATGTCCCGTGAATATTAAACCATCAGGGGAAAGCACTCTCCTCACTTATACTGTTCACCTGCTAACATGTCCCGTGTGTATTAAACAATCAGGGGAACACACTCTCCTCACTTATACTGTTCACCTGGTAACATGTCCCGTGCGTGTTATACCATCAGGGGAACACACTTTCCTCACTTTTACTGTTCACCTGGCAACATGTCCCGTGAATATTAAACCATCAGGGGAAAGCACTCTCCTCAATTATACTGTTCACCTGGTAGCATGTCCTGTGTGCATTAAATCATCAGGGGAACACACTCTCCTCACTTATACAGTTCACTTGGTGAAATGTCCCGTGCGTGTTAAACCATCAGGGGAACACACATTCCTCACTTCTACTGTTCACCTGGTAACATGTCCTGTGTGCATTAAATCATCAGGGGAACACACTCTCCTCACTTATACAGTTCACCTGGCAACATGTCCCGTGAATATTAAACCATCAGGGGAAAGCACTCTCCTCACTTATACTGTTCACCTGCTAACATGTCCCGTGTGTATTAAACAATCAGGGGAACACACTCTCCTCACTTATACAGTTCACCTGGCAACATGTCCCGTGAATATTAAACCATCAGGGGAACACACTCTCCTCACTTATACTGTTGACCTGGTGACATGTCACGTCAGTATTAAACAATCAGGGGAACACACTCTCCTCACTTATACTGTTCACCTGGTGACATGTCCCGTGTATATTAAACCATCAGGGGAACTCACTCTCCTCACTTATACTGTTCACCTGCTAACATGTCCCGTGTATATTAAACCATCAGCGGAACACACTCTCCTCACTTATACTGTTCACCTGGTGACATGTCCCGTGAATATTAAACCATCAGGGGAACACACTCTCCTCACTTATACTGTTGACCTGGTGACATGTCCCGTCAGTATTAAACAATCAGGGGAACACACTCTCCTCACTTATACTGTTCACCTGGTGACATGTCCCGTGTATATTAAACCATCAGGGGAACTCACTCTCCTCACTTATACTGTTCACCTGCTAACATGTCCCGTGTATATTAAACCATCAGCGGAACACACTCTCCTCACTTATATTGTTCACCTGGTAACATGTCCCGTGCGTGTTAAACCATCAGGGGAACACACTCTCCTCACATTTACTGTTCACCTGGTAACATGTCCCGTGAGTATTAAACAATCAGGGGAACTCACTCTCCTCACTTATACTGTTCACCTGCTAACATGTCCCGTGTATATTAAACCATCAGCGGAACACACTCTCCTCACTTATATTGTTCACCTGGTAACATGTCCCGTGCGTGTTAAACCATCAGGGGAACACACTCTCCTCACATTTACTGTTCACCTGGTAACATGTCCCGTGAGTATTAAACAATCAGGGGAATACACTCTCCTCACTTATACTGTTGACCTGGTGACATGTCCCGTCAGTATTAAACAATCAGGGGAACTCACTCTCCTCACTTATACTGTTGACCTGGTGACATGTCCCGTCAGTATTAAACAATCAGGGGAACTCACTCTCCTCACTTATACTGTTCACCTGCTAACATGTCCCGTGTATATTAAACCATCAGCGGAACACACTCTCCTCACTTATATTGTTCACCTGGTAACATGTCCCGTGCGTGTTAAACCATCAGGGGAACACACTCTCCTCACATTTACTGTTCACCTGGTAACATGTCCCGTGAGTATTAAACAATCAGGGGAACACACTCTCCTCACTTATACCGTTCACCTGGTAACATGTCCTGTGTATATTAAACCTTCAGGGGAACACATTCTCCTCACTTATACTGTTCACCTCGTAACATGTCCTGTGTGTATTAAAACATCAGGGGAACACACTCTCCTCACTTATACTGTTCACCTGGTAACATGTCCCGTGAATATTAAACCATCAGGTGAAAGCACTCTCCTCACTTATACTGTTCACCTGGTAACATGTCCCGTGTGCATTAAAACATCAGGGGAACACACTCTCCTCACTTATACTGTTCACCTGGTGACATGTCCCGTCAGTATTAAACAATCAGGGGAACTCACTCTCCTCACTTATACTGTTCACCTGGTAACATGTCCCGTGAGTATTAAACAATCAGGGGAACACACTCTCCTCACTTATACTGTTCACCTGGTAACATGTCCCGTGCGTGTTAAACCATCAGGGGAACACACTCTCCTCACTTATACTGTTCACCTGGCAACATGTCCCGTGAGTATTAAACAATCAGGGGAACACACTCTCCTCACTTATACTGTTCACCTGGTAACATGTCCCGTGCGTGTTAAACCATCAGGGGAACACACTCTCCTCACTTATACTGTTCAACTGGTAACATGTCCCGTGCGTGTTAAACCATCAGGGGAATACACTCTCCTCACTTACACTGTTCACCTGGTAACATGTCCCGTGTATATGATACCATCAGGGGAACACACTCTCCTCACTTATACTGTTCACCAGGTGACATGTCCCGTGTGTATTAAACAATCAGGGGAACACACTCTCCTCACTTATACTGTTCACCTGGCAACATGTCCCGTGAGTATTAAATAATCAGGGGAACAGACTTTCCTCACTTGTACTGTTCACCTGGTAACATGTCCCGTGTATATTAAACCGTCAGGGGAACAAACTCTCCTCACTTATACTGTTCACCTGGTAACATGTCCCGTGCGTGTTAAACCATCAGGGGAACAAACTCTCCTCACTTATACTGTTCACCTGGTGACATGTCCCGTGTGTATTAAACAATCAGGGGAACACACTCTCCTCACTTATACTGTTCACCTGGTGACATGTCCTGTGTATATTAAACAATCAGGGGAACACAATCTCCTCACTTATACTGTTCACCTGGTAACATGTCCCGTGCGTGTTAAACCATCAGGGGAACAAACTCTCCTTACTTATACTGTTCACCTGGCAACATGTCCCGTGTATATTAAACAATCAGGGGAACACACTCTCCTCACTTATACTGTTCACCTGGCAACATGTCCCGTGTGTATATTAAACAATCAGGGGAACACAGTCTCCTCACTTATACTGTTCACCTGGTAACATGTCCCGTGCGTGTTAAACCATCAGGGGAACAAACTCTCCTCACTTATACTGTTCACCTGGTGACATGTCCTGTGTATATTAAACAATCAGGGGAACACAATCTCCTCACTTATACTGTTCACCTGGTAACATGTCCCGTGCGTGTTAAACCATCAGGGGAACAAACTCTCCTTACTTATACTGTTCACCTGGCAACATGTCCCGTGTATATTAAACAATCAGGGGAACACAATCTCCTCACTTATACTGTTCACCTGGTAACATGTCCCGTGTGCATTAAACCATCAGGGGAACACACTCTCCTCACTTATACTGTTCACCTGGTAACATGTCCCGTGTCTATTAAACTGTCAGTGGAACACAGTCTCCTCACTTATACTGTTCACCTGGTAACATGTCCCGTGTATATTAAACCATCAGGGGAACACACTCTCCTCACTTATACTGTTCACCTGGTAACATGTCCCGTGAGTGTTAAACAATCAGGGGAACACACTCTCCTCACTTATACTGTTCACCTGGTAACATGTCCCGTGTGTATTAAACTATCAGGGGAACACACTCTCCTCACTTATACTGTTCACCTGGTAACATGTCCCGTGTATATTAAACCATCAGAGAAACACACTCTCCTCACTTACACTGTTTACCTGGTAACATGTCCCGTGTGTATTAAACCATCAGGGGAACACACTCTCCTCACTTACACTGTTTACCTGGTAACATGTCCCGTGTATATTAAACCATCAGGGAAACACACTCTCCTCACTTACACTGTTTACCTGGTAACATGTCCCGTGTATATTAAACCATCAGGGAAACACACTCTCCTCACTTACACTGTTTACCTGGTAACATGTCCCGTGTATATTAAACCATCAGGGAAACACACTCTCCTCACTTACACTGTTTACCTGGTAACATGTCCCGTGTGTATTAAACCATCAGGGGAACTCACTCTCCTCACTTACACTGTTTACCTGGTCACATGTCCCGTGTGTATTAAACCATCAGGGGAACTCACTCTCCTCACTTACACTGTTTACCTGGTAACATGTCCCGTGTGTATTAAACCATCAGGGAAACACACTCTCCTCACTTACACTGTTTACCTGGTAACATGTCCCGTGTGTATTAAACCATCAGGGGAACTCACTCTCCTCACTTATACTGTTCACCTGGTAACATGTCCCGTGCGTATTAAACTATCAGGGGAACACACTCTCCTCACTTATACTGTTCACCTGGTGACATGTCCCGTGTACATTAAACAATCAGGGGGAACACACTCTCCTCACTTATACTGTTCACCTGGTAACATGTCCCGTGTGTATTAAACCATCAGGGAAACACACTCTCCTCACTTACACTGTTTACCTGGTGACATGTCCCGTGTATATTAAACAATCAGGGGGAACACACTCTCCTCACTTATACTGTTCACCTTGTAACATGTCCCGTGTGTATTAAACCATCAGGGAAACACACTCTCCTCACTTACACTGTTTACCTGGTGACATGTCCCGTGTATATTAAACAATCAGTGGAACACACTCTCCTCACTTATACTGTTCACCTGGTAACATGTCCCGTGCGTATTAAACTATCAGGGGAACACACTCTCCTCACTTATACTGTTCACCTGGTAACATGTCCCGTGTGTATTAAACAATCAGGGGAACACACTCTCCTCACTTATACTGTTCACCTGGTAACATGTCCCGTGCGTATTAAACTATCAGGGGAATACATTCTCCTCACTTATACAGTTCACCTGGTAACATGTCCCGTGTGTATTAAACAATCAGGGGAACACACTCTCCTCACTTATACTGTTCACCTGGTAACATGTCCCGTGCGTATTAAACTATCAGGGGAATACATTCTCCTCACTTATACAGTTCACCTGGTAACATGTCCCGTGTGTATTAAACAATTAGGGGAACACACTCTCCTCCCTTATACTGTTCACCTGGTAACATGTCCCGTGTGTATTAAACAATCAGGGGAACACACTCTCCTCACTTATACTGTTCACCTGGTAACATGTCCCGTGTGTATTAAACAATCAGGGGAACACACTCTCCTCACTTATACTGTTCACCTGGTGACATGTCCCGTGTGTATTAAACAATCAGGGGAACACTCTCTCCTCACTTATACTGTTCACCTGGTGACATGTCCCGTGTGAATTAAACTATCAGGGGAACACACTCTCCTCACTTATACTGTTCACCTGGTGACATGTCCTGTTTGTATTAAACCATCAGGGGAACACACTCTCCTCACTTATACTGTTCACCTGGTGACATGTCCTGTTTGTATTAAACCATCAGGGGAACACACTCTCCTCACTTTTACTGTTCACCTGGTGACATGTCCCGTGTGAATTAAACTATCAGGGGAACACACTCTCCTCACTTATACTGTTCACCTGGTAACATGTCCTGTTTGTATTAAACCATCAGGGGAACTCACTCTCCTCACTTACACTGTTTACCTGGTAACATGTCCCGTGTGTATTAAACCATCAGGGGAACACACTCTCCTCACTTATACTGTTCACCTGGTGACATGTCCCGTGTGAATTAAACTATCAGGGGAACACACTCTCCTCACTTATACTGTTCACCTGGTGACATGTCCCGTGTGAATTAAACTATCAGGGGAACACACTCTCCTCACTTATACTGTTCACCTGGTAACATGTCCCATGTGTATATTAAACCATCAGGGGAACACACTCTCCTCACTTATACTGTTCACCTGGTGACATGTCCCGTGTATATTAAACCATCAGGGGAACACACTCTCCTCACTTATACTGTTCACCTGGTAACATGTCCCGTGTGTATTAAACAATCAGGGGAACACACTCTCCTCACTTATACTGTTCACCTGGTGACATGTCCCGTGTGAATTAAACAATCAGGGGAACACACTCTCCTCACTTATACTGCTCACCTGGTAACATGTCCCATGTGTATATTAAACCATCAGGGGAACACACTCTCCTCACTTATACTGTTCACCTGGTAACATGTCTCGTGTGTATTAAACAATCAGGGGAACACACTCTCCTCACTTATACTGTTCACCTGGTAACATGTCCCGTGCGTGTTAAACCATCAGGGGAACACACTTTCCTCACTTATACTGTTCACCTGGTAACATGTCCTGTGTGCATTAAATCATCAGGGGAACACACTCTCCTCACTTATACAGTTCACCTGGCAACATGTCCCGTGAATATTAAACCATCAGGGGAAAGCACTCTCCTCACTTATACTGTTCACCTGCTAACATGTCCCGTGTGTATTAAACAATCAGGGGAACACACTCTCCTCACTTCTACTGTTCACCTGGTAACATGTCCCGTGCGTGTTAAACCATCAGGGGAACACACTCTCCTCACTTATACAGTTCACCTGGCAACATGTCCCGTGAATATTAAATCATCAGGGGAACACACTCTCCTCACTTATACAGTTCACCTGGTAACATGTCCCGTGCGTGTTAAACCATCAGGGGAACACACTCTCCTCACTTATACTGTTCAACTGGTAACATGTCCCGTGCGTGTTAAACCATCAGGGGAACACACTCTCTTCACTTATACTGTTCACCTGGTGCCATGTCCCGGGTATATTAAACAATCAGGGGAACACACTCATCTCACTTACACTGTTCACCTGGCAACATGTCCCGTGAGTATTAAATAATCAGGGGAACACACTTTCCTCACTTATACTGTTCACCTGGTAACATGTCCCGTGTATATTAAACCGTCAGGGGAACACACTCTCCTCACTTATACTGTTCACCTGGTAACATGTCCCGTGCGTGTTAAACCATCAGGGGAACAAACTCTCCTCACTTATACTGTTCACCTGGCAACATGTCCAGTGAGTATTAAACAATCAGGGGAACACTCTCTCCTCACTTATACTGTTCACCTGGCAACATGTCCCGTGAGTATTAAACAATCAGGGGAACACACTCTCCTCACTTATACTGTTCACCTGGTGACATGTCCCGTGAATATTAAACCATCAGGGGAACACACTCTCCTCACTTACACTGTTCACCTGGTAACATGTCCCGTGTGTATTAAACAATCAGGGGAACACACTCTCCTCACTTATACTGTTCACCAGGTGACATGTCCCGTGCGTGTTCAACCATCAGGGGAACAAACTCTCCTCACTTATACTGTTCACCTGGCAACATGTCCCGTGTATATTAAACAATCAGGGGAACACAATCTCCTCACTTATACTGTTCACCTGGTGACATGTCCCGTGTGTATTAAACAATCAGGGGAACACACTCTCCTCACTAACACTGTTCACCTGGTAACATGTCCCGTGTGTATTAAACAATCAGGGGAACACACTCTCCTCACTTATACTGTTCACCTGGTAACATGTCCCGTGCGTGTTAAACCATCAGGGGAACAAACTCTCCTCACTTATACTGTTCACCTGGAAACATGTCCTGTGTATATTAAACCATCAGGGGAACACGCTCTCCTCACTTATACTGTTCACCTGGTGACATGTCACGTGAGTATTAAACAATCAGGGGAACACACTCTCCTCACTTATACTGTTCACCTGGTGACATGTCACGTGTGTATTAAACAATCAGGGGAACACACTCTCCTCACTTATACTGTTCACCTGGTGACATGTCCCGTGTATATTAAACCATCAGGGGAACACGCTCTCCTCACTTATACTGTTCACCTGGTGACATGTCACGTGTGTATTAAACAATCAGGTGAACACACTCTCCTCACTTATACTGTTCACCTGGTGACATGTCCTGTGTGTATTAAACAATCAGGGGAACACACTCTCCTCACTTATACTGTTCACCTGGTAACATGTCCCGTGCGTGTTAAACCATCAGGGGAACACACTTTCCTCACTTATACTGTTCACCTGGTAACATGTCCCGTGCGTGTTAAACCATCAGGGGAACACACTTTCCTCACTTATACTGTTCACCTGGTAACATGTCCCGTGCGTGTTAAACCATCAGGGGAACACACTTTCCTCACTTATACTGTTCACCTGGTAACATGTCCGTGTGTATTAAATCATCAGGGGAACACACTCTCCTCACTTATACTGTTCACCTGGTAACATGTCCTGTGTGCATTAAATCATCAGGGGAACACACTCTCCTCACTTATACAGTTCACCTGGTAACATGTCCCGTGTGTATTAAACAATCAGGGGAACACACTCTCCTCACTTATACAGTTCACCTGGTAACATGTCCCGTGAATATTAAACCATCAGGGGAAAGCACTCTCCTCACTTATACTGTTCACCTGCTAACATGTCCCGTGTGTATTAAACAATCAGGGGAACACACTCTCCTCACTTATACTGTTCACCTGCTAACATGTCCTGTGTGTATTAAACAATCAGGGGAACACACTCTCCTCACTTATACTGTTCAGCTGGTAACATGTCCAGAGTATATTAAACCATCAGGGGAACACACTCTCCTCACTTATACTGTTCACCTGGTAACATATCCCGTGAGTATTAAACAATCAGGGGAACACTCTCTCCTCACTTATACTGTTCACCTGGTATAATGTCCCGTGCGTGTTAAACCATCAGGGGAACACACTCTCCTCACTTATACTGTTCACCTGGCAACATGTCCCGTGCGTGTTAAACCATCAGGGGAACACACTTTCCTCACTTTTACTGTTCACCTGGCAACATGTCCCGTGAATATTAAACCATCAGGGGAACACACTCTCCTCACTTATACAGTTCACTTGGTGAAATGTCCCGTGCGTATTAAACCATCAGGGGAACACACTCTCCTCACTTATACTGTTCACCTGGTAATATGTCCTGTGTGTATTAAACAATCAGGGGAACACACTCTCCTCACTTATACTGTTCAGCTGGTAACATGTCCCGTGAGTATTAAACAATCAGGGGAACACTCTCTCCTCACTTATACTGTTCACCTGGTATAATGTCCCGTGCGTGTTAAACCATCAGGGGAACACACTCTCCTCACTTATACTGTTCACCTGGCAACATGTCCCGTGCGTGTTAAACCATCAGGGGAACACACTCTCCTCACTTATACTGTTCACCTGGTAACATGTCCCCTGTATATTAAACCATCAGGGGAACACACTCTCCTCACTTATACTCTTCACCTGGTAACATGTCCCCTGTATATTAAACCATCAGGGGAACACACTCTCCTCACTTATACTGTTCACCTGGTAACATGTACCTTGTATATTAAACCATCAGGGGAACACACTCTCCTCACTTATACTGTTCACCTGGTAACATGTCCCCTGTATATTAAACCATCAGGGGAACACACTCTCCTCACTTATACTGTTCACCTGGTAACATGTCCCCTGTATATTAAACCATCAGGGGAACACACTCTCCTCACTTATACTGTTCACCTGGTAACATGTCCCGTGTATATTAAACCATCAGGGGAACACACTCTCCTCACTTATACTGTTCACCTGGTAACATGTCCCCTGTATATTAAACCATCAGGGGAACACACTCTCCTCACTTATACTGTTCACCTGGTAACATGTACCTTGTATATTAAACCATCAGGGGAACACACTCTCCTCACTTATACTGTTCACCAGGTGACAAGTCCCGTGTGTATTAAACCATCCGGGGAACACACTCTCCTCACTTATACTGTTCACCAGGTGACATGTCCCGTGTGTATTGAACATTCAGGAGAACACACTCTCCTCACTTATACTGTTCACCTGGTAACATGTCCCGTGTACATTAAACCATCAGGGGAACACACTCTCCTCACTTATACTGTTCACCAGGTGACATGTCCCGTGTATATTAAACCATCAGGGGAACACACTCTCCTCACTTATACTGTTCACCTGGTAACATGTCCCGTGTGTATTAAACCATCAGGGGAACACACTCTCCTCACTTATACTGTTCACCTGGCAACATGTCCCGTGAGTATTAAACAATCAGGGGAACACACTCTCCTCACTTATACTGTTCACCTGGTAACATGTCCCGTGCGTGTTAAACCATCAGAGGAACATACTCTCCTCACTTATACTGTTCACCTGGTAACATGTCCCCTGTATATTAAACCATCAGGGGAACACACTCTCCTCACTTATACTGTTCACCTGGTAACATGTACCTTGTATATTAAACCATCAGGGGAACACACTCTCCTCAATTATACATTTCACTTGGTGACATGTCCTGTGTATATTAAACCATCAGGGGAACACATCTCCTCAATTATACATTTCACTTGGTGACATGTACTGTGTATATTAAACCATCAGGGGAACACACTCTCCTCACTTATATTGTTCACCTGGTAACATGTCCCCTGTGCATTAAACAATCAGGGGAACCCACTCTCCTCACTTATACTGTTCACCTGGTAACATGTCCCGTGTATATTAAACCATCAGGGGAACACACTCTCCTCACTTATACTGTTCACCTGGTAACATGGACCTTGTATATAAAACCATCAGGGGAACACATCTCCTCAATTATACATTTCACTTGGTGACATGTCCTGTGTATATTAAACCATCAGGGGAACACACTCTCCTCACTTATACTGTTCACCAGGTGACATGTCCCGTGCGTGTTAAACCATCAGGGGAACACACTCTACTCACATATACTATTCACCTGGTAACATGTCCCGTGTGTATTGAACATTCAGGAGAACACACTCTCCTCACTTATACTGTTCACCTGGTAACATGTCCCGCGTACATTAAACCACCAGGGCAACACACTCTCCTCACTTATACTGCTCACCAGGTGACATGTCCCGTGTGTATTAAACCATCAGGGGAACACACTCTCCTCACTTATACTGTTCACCTGGCAACATGTCCCGTGAGTATTAAACAATCAGGGGAACACACTCTCCTCACTTATACTGTTCACCTGGTGACATGTCCCGTCAGTATTAAACAATCAGGGGAACTCACACTCCTCACTTATACTGTTCACCTGGTAACATGTCCCGTGTATATTAAACCATCAGCAGAACACACTCTCCTCACTTATACTGTTCACCTGGTAACATGTCCCGTGCGTGTTAAACCATCAGGGGAACACACTCTCCTCACATATACAGTTCACCTGATAACATGTCCCGTGAGTATTAAACAATCAGGGGAACACTCTCTCCTCACTTATACTGTTCACCTGGTAACATGTCCTGTGTATATTAAACCATCAGGGGAACACATTCTCCTCACTTATACTGTTCACCTGGTAACATGCCCTGTGTGTATTAAACCATCAGGGGAACACACTCTCCTCACTTATACTGTTCACCTGGTAACATGTCCCGTGAATATTAAACCATCAGGGGAAAGCACTCTCCTCACTTATACTGTTCACCTGGTAACATGTCCCGTGTGCATTAAACCATCAGGGGAACACACTCTCCTCACTTATACTGTTCACCTGCTGACATGTCCCGTCAGTATTAAACAATCAGGGGAACTCACTCTCCTCACTTATACTCTTCACGTGGTAACATGTCCCGTGCGTGTTAAACCATCAGGGGAACACACTCTCCTCACTTATACTGTTGAGCTGGTAACATGTCCCGTGAGTATTAAACAAACAGGGGAACACACTCTCCTCACTTATACTGTTCACCTGGTAATATGTCCTGTGTGTATTAAACAATCAGGGGAACACACTCTCCTCACTTATACTGTTCACCTGGTATAATGTCCCGTGCGTGTTAAACCATCAGGGGAACACACTCTCCTCACTTATACTGTTCACCTGGCAACATGTCCCGTGAGTATTAAACAATCAGGGGAACACACTCTCCTCACTTATACTGTTGACCTGGTGACATGTCCCGTCAGTATTAAACAATCAGGGGAACTCACACTCCTCACTAGTACTGTTCACCTGGTAACATGTCCCGTGTATATTAAACCATCAGCAGAACACACTCTCCTCACTTATACTGTTCACCTGGTAACATGTCCTGTGCGTGTTAAACCATCAGGGGAACACACTCTCCTCACATATACTGTTCACCTGGTAACATGTCCCGTGAGTATTAAACAATCAGGGGAACACACTCTCCTCACTTATACTGTTCACCTGGTAACATGTCCTGTGTATATTAAACCATCAGGGGAACACATTCTCCTCACTTATACTGTTCACCTGGTAACATGCCCTGTGTGTATTAAACCATCAGGGGAACACACTCTCCTCACTTATACTGTTCACCTGGTGACATGTACCTTGTATATTAAACCATCAGGGGAACACACTCTCCTCACTTATACTGTTCACCTGGTAACATGTCCCGTGAATATTAAACCATCAGGGGAAAGCACTCTCCTCACTTATACTGTTCACCTGGTAACATGTCCCGTCTATATTAAACCATCAGGGGAACACACTCTCCTCACTTATTCTGTTCACCTGGTAACATGTCCCGTGTGCATTAAACATCAGGGGAACACACTCTCCTCACTTATACTGTTCACCTGGTAATATGTCCTGTGTGTATTAAACAATCAGGGGAACACACTCTCCTCACTGATTCTGTTCACCTGGTAACATGTCCCGTGTGCATTAAAACATCAGGGGAACACACTCTCCTCACTTATACTGTTCACCTGGTAACATGTCCCGTGTATATTAAACCATCAGGGGAACACACTCTCCTCACTTATAATCTTCACCTGGTAACATGTCCCGTGCGTGTTAAACCATCAGGGGAACACACTCTCCTCACTTATACTGTTCACCTGGTAATATGTCCTGTGTGTATTAAACAATCAGGGGAACACACTCTCCTCACTTATACTGTTCACCTGGCAACATGTCCCGTGAGTATTAAACAATCAGGGGAACACACTCTCCTCACTTATACTGTTCACCTGGTGACATGTCCCCTGTATATTAAACCATCAGGGGAACACACTCTCCTCACTTATACTGTTCACCTGGTGACATGTACCTTGTATATTAAACCATCAGGGGAACACACTCTCCTCACTTATACTCTTCACCTGGTAACATGTCCCGTGTGCATTAAACCATCAGGGGAACACACTCTCCTCACTTATACTGTTCACCTGCTGACATGTCCCGTCAGTATTAAACAATCAGGGGAACTCACTCTCCTCACTTATACTCTTCACGTGGTAACATGTCCCGTGCGTGTTAAACCATCAGGGGAACACACTCTCCTCACTTATACTGTTCACCTGGTAACATGTCCCGTGTGTATTAAACCATCAGGGGAACACACTCTCCTCACTTATACTGTTCACCTGGTAATATGTCCTGTGTGTATTAAACAATCAGGGGAACACACTCTCCTCACTTATACTGTTCACCTGGCAACATGTCCCGTGAGTATTAAACAATCAGGGGAACACACTCTCCTCACTTATACTGTTCACCTGGTAACATGTCCCGTGTGTATTAAACCATCAGGGGAACACACTCTCCTCACTTATACTGTTCACCTGGTAACATGTCCCGTGTATATTAAACCATCAGGGGAACACACTCTCCTCACTTATACTGTTCACCTGGTGACATGTACCTTGTATATTAAACCATCAGGGGAACACACTCTCCTCACTTATACTGTTCACCTGGTAACATGTCCCCTGTATATTAAACCATCAGGGGAACACACTCTCCTCACTTATACTGTTCACCTGGTAACATGTATCTTGTATATTAAACCATCAGGGGAACACACTCTCCTCACTTATACTGTTCATCTGGTAACATGTCCCCTGAAGATTAAACAATCAGGGGAACACACTCTCCTCAATTATACATTTCACTTGGTGACATGTCCTGTGTATATTAAACCATCAGGGGAACACACTCTCCTCAATTATACTGTTCAACTGGTAACATGTCCCCTGTATATTAAACCATCAGGGGAACACACTCTCCTCACTTATTCTGTTCACCTGTTAACATGTACCTTGTATATTAAACCATCAGGGGAACACACTCTCCTCACTTATACTGTTCACCAGGTGACATGTCCCGTGTGTATTGAACATTCCGGAGAACACACTCTCCTCACTTATACTGTTCACCTGGTAACATGTCCCGTGTACATTAAACCATCAGGGGAACACACTCTCCTCACTTATACTGTTCACCTGGTAACATGTCCCGTGTGTATTAAACAATCAGGGGAACACACTCTCCTCACTTATACTGTTCACCTGGCAACATGTCCCGTGAGTATTAAACAATCAGGGGAACACACTCTCCTCACTTATACTGTTCACCTGGTAACATGTCCCGTGCGTGTTAAACCATCAGGGGAACACACTCTCCTCACTTATACTCTTCACCTGGTGACATGTCCCGTGCGTGTTAAACAATCAGGGGAAAGCACTCTCCTCACTTATCCTGTTCACCTGGCAACATGTCCCGTGTGCATTAAACCATCAGGGGAACACACTCTCCTCACTTATACTCTTCACCTGGTGACATGTCCCGGGTATATTAAACCATCAGCGGAACACACTCTCCTCACATATACTGTTCACCTGGTAATATGTCCCGTGCGTGTTAAACCATCAGGGGAACACACTCTCCTCACTTATACTGTTCACCTGGTAACATGTCCTGTGTGTATTAAACCATCAGAGGAACACACTCTCCTCACTTATACTATTGACCTGGTAACATGTCCCGTGAATATTAAACCATCAGGGGAAAGCACTCTCCTCACTTATCCTGTTCATCTGGCAACATGTCCCGTGTGCATTAAACCATCAGGGGAACACACTCTCCTCACTTATACTGTTCACCTGGTAACATGTCCTGTGTGTATTAAACCATCAGGGGAACACACTCTCCTCACTTATACTGTTCACCTGGTGACATGTCCCGTGAATATTAAACCATCAGTGGAAAGCACTCTCCTCACTTATACTGTTCACCTGGTAACATGTCCCGTGTGCATTAAACCATCAGGGGAACACACTCTCCTCACTTATACTGTTCACCTGGTAACATTTCCTGTGTGTATTAAACCATCAGGAGAACACACTCTCCTCACTTATACTGTTCACCTGGTAACATGTCCCGTGAATATTAAACCATCAGTGGAAAGCACTCTCCTCACTTATACTGTTCACCTGGTAACATGTCCCGTGTGCATTAAACCATCAGGGGAACACACTCTCCTCACTTATACTGTTCATCTGGTGACATGTCCCGTCAGTATTAAACAATCAGGGGAAATCACTCTCCTCACTTATACTCTTCACCTGGTAACATGTCCCGTGTATATTAAACCATCAGGGGAACACACTCTCCTCACTTATACTGTTCACCTGGTAATATGTCCCGTGTGTATTAAACAATCAGGGGAACACACTCTCCTCACTTATACTGTTCACCTGGTATAATGTCCCGTGCGTGTTAAACCATCAGGGGAACACACTCTCCTCACTTATACTGTTCACCTGTCAACATGTCCCGTGAGTATTAAACAATCAGGGGAACACACTCTCCTCACTTATCCTGTTCACCTGGTAACATGTCCCGTGTATATTAAACAATCAGGGGAACTCACTCTCCTCACTTATACTGTTCACCTGGTAACATGTCCCGTGTGTATTAAACAATCAGGGGAACTCACTCTCCTCACTTATACTGTTCACCTGGTAACATGTACCTTGTATATTAAACCATCAGGGGAACACACTCTCCTCACTTATACTGTTCACCTGGTAACATGTCCCCTGTATATTAAACCATCAGGGGAACACACTCTCCTCACTTATACTGTTCACCTGGTAACATGTAACTTGTATATTAAACCATCAGGGGAACACACTCTCCTCACTTATGCTGTTCACCTGGTAACATGTCCCCTGTATATTAAACCATCAGGGGAACACACTCTCCTCAATTATACTGTTCACCTGGTAACATGTCCCCTGTATATTAAACCATCAGGGCAACACACTCTCCTCACTTATACTGTTCACCTGGTAACATGTACCTTGTATATTAAACCATCAGGGGAACACACTCTCCTCACTTATACTGTTCACCTGGTAACATGTCCCCTGTATATTAAACCATCAGGGGAACACACTCTCCTCAATTATACTGTTCACCTGGTAACATGTCCCCTGTATATTAAACCATCAGGGCAACACACTCTCCTCACTTATACTGTTCACCTGGTAACATGTACCTTGTATATTAAACCATCAGGGGAACACACTCTCCTCACTTATACTGTTCACCTGGTAACATGTCCCCTGTATATTAAACCATCAGGGGAACACACTCTCCTCAATTATACTGTTCACCTGGTAACATGTCCCCTGTATATTAAACCATCAGGGCAACACACTCTCCTCACTTATACTGTTCACCTGGTAACATGTACCTTGGATATTAAACCATCAGGGGAACACACTCTCCTCACTTATACTGTTCACCTGGTAACATGTCCCCTGTATATTAAACCATCAGGGGAACACACTCTCCTCACTTATGCTGTTCACCTGGTAACATGTCCCGTGTATATTAAACCATCAGGGGAACACACTCTCCTCACTTATACTGTTCACCTGGTAACATGTACCTTGTATTTTAAAACATCAGGGGAACACACTCTCCTCACTTATACTGTTCACCTGGTAACATGAACCTTGTATATTAAACCATCAGGGGAACACACTCTCCTCAATTATACATTTCACTTGGTGACATGTCCTGTGTATATTAAACCATCAGGGGAACACATCTCCTCAATTATACATTTCACTTGGTGACATGTGCTGTGTATATTAAACCATCAGGGGAACACACTCTCCTCACTTATACTGTTCACCAGGTGACATGTCCCGTGTGTATTGAACATTCAGGAGAACACACTCTCCTCACTAATACTGTTCACCTGGTAACATGTCCTGTGTATATTAAACCATCAGGGGAACACACTCTCCTCACTTATATTGTTCACCTGGTAACATGTCCCGTGTGTATTAAACCATCAGGGGAACACACTCTCCTCACTTATATTGTTCACCTGGTAACATGTCCCGTCAGTATTAAACCATCAGGGGAAAGCACTCTCCTCACTTATCCTGTTCACCAGGTGACATGTACCGTGTGTATTAAACCATCAGGGGAACACACTCTCCTCACTTATACTGTTCACCTGGTAACATGTCCCGTGTGTATTAAACCATCAGGGGAACACACTCTCCTCACTTATACAGTTCACCTGGTAACATGTCCCGTGCGCGTTAAACCATCAGGGGAACACACTCTCCTCACTTATACTGTTCACCTGGTATAATGTCCCGTGCGTGTTAAACCATCAGGGGAACACACTCTCCTCAATTATACTGTTCACCTGGTAACATGTCCCCTGTATATTAAACCATCAGGGCAACACACTCTCCTCACTTATACTGTTCACCTGGTAACATGTACCTTGTATATTAAACCATCAGGGGAACACACTCTCCTCACTTATACTGTTCACCTGGTAACATGTCCCCTGTATATTAAACCATCAGGGGAACACACTCTCCTCAATTATACTGTTCACCTGGTAACATGTCCCCTGTATATTAAACCATCAGGGCAACACACTCTCCTCACTTATACTGTTCACCTGGTAACATGTACCTTGTATATTAAACCATCAGGGGAACACACTCTCCTCACTTATACTGTTCACCTGGTAACATGTCCCCTGTATATTAAACCATCAGGGGAACACACTCTCCTCAATTATACTGTTCACCTGGTAACATGTCCCCTGTATATTAAACCATCAGGGCAACACACTCTCCTCACTTATACTGTTCACCTGGTAACATGTACCTTGGATATTAAACCATCAGGGGAACACACTCTCCTCACTTATACTGTTCACCTGGTAACATGTCCCCTGTATATTAAACCATCAGGGGAACACACTCTCCTCACTTATGCTGTTCACCTGGTAACATGTCCCGTGTATATTAAACCATCAGGGGAACACACTCTCCTCACTTATACTGTTCACCTGGTAACATGTACCTTGTATTTTAAAACATCAGGGGAACACACTCTCCTCACTTATACTGTTCACCTGGTAACATGAACCTTGTATATTAAACCATCAGGGGAACACACTCTCCTCAATTATACATTTCACTTGGTGACATGTCCTGTGTATATTAAACCATCAGGGGAACACATCTCCTCAATTATACATTTCACTTGGTGACATGTGCTGTGTATATTAAACCATCAGGGGAACACACTCTCCTCACTTATACTGTTCACCAGGTGACATGTCCCGTGTGTATTGAACATTCAGGAGAACACACTCTCCTCACTAATACTGTTCACCTGGTAACATGTCCTGTGTATATTAAACCATCAGGGGAACACACTCTCCTCACTTATATTGTTCACCTGGTAACATGTCCCGTGTGTATTAAACCATCAGGGGAACACACTCTCCTCACTTATATTGTTCACCTGGTAACATGTCCCGTCAGTATTAAACCATCAGGGGAAAGCACTCTCCTCACTTATCCTGTTCACCAGGTGACATGTACCGTGTGTATTAAACCATCAGGGGAACACACTCTCCTCACTTATACTGTTCACCTGGTAACATGTCCCGTGTGTATTAAACCATCAGGGGAACACACTCTCCTCACTTATACAGTTCACCTGGTAACATGTCCCGTGCGTGTTAAACCATCAGGGGAACACACTCTCCTCACTTATACTGTTCACCTGGTATAATGTCCCGTGCGTGTTAAACCATCAGGGGAACACACTCTCCTCACTTATACTGTTCACCTCTTAACATGTCCCGTGCGTGTTAAACCATCAGGGGAACACACTCTCCTCACTTATACTGTTCACCTGGTGCCATGTCCCGGGTATATTAAACAATCAGGGGAATACACTCTCCTCACTTACACTGTTCACCTGGTAACATGTCCCGTGTATATTAAACCATCAGGGGAACACACTCTCCTCACTTATACTGTTCACCTGGTAACATGTCCCGTGTATATTAAACCATCAGGGGAACACACTCTCCTCACTTATACTGTTCATCTGGTAACATGTCCCCTGTATATTAAACCATCAGGGGAACACACTCTCCTCAATTATACTGTTCACCTGGTAACATGTACCTTGTATATTAAACCATCAGGGGAACACAATCTCCTCACTTATACTGTTCACCTGGTAACATGTACCTTGTATATTAAACCATCAGGGGAACACAATCTCCTCACTTATACTGTTCACCTGGTAACATGTACCTTGTATATTAAACAATCAGGGGAACACACTCTCCTCACTTATGCAGTTCACCTGGTAACATGTCCGCTGTATACTAAACCATCAGGGGAACACACTCTCCTCAATTAAACATTTCACTTGGTGACATGTCCTGTGTATATTAAACCATCAGGGGAACACACTCTCCTCACTTATACTGTTCACCTGGTAACATGTCCGTGTACATTAAACCATCAGGGGAACACACTCTCCTCACTTATACTGTTCACCAGGTGACATGTGCCGTGTGTATTAAACAATCAGGGGAACACACTCTCCTCACTTATACTGTTCAGCTGGTAACATGTCCCGTGCGTGTTAAACCATCAGGGGAACACACTCTCCTCACTTATACTCTTCACCTGGTGACATATCCCGTGCGTGTTAAACCATTAGGGGAACACACTCTCCTCACTTATACTCTTCACCTGGCAACATGTCCTGTGAAAATTAAACCATCAGGGGAACACCTTCTCCTCACTTATACTATTCACCTGGTAACATGTCCCGTGAATATTAAACCATCAGGGGAAAGCACTCTCCTCACTTATCCTGTTCACCTGGTAACATGTCCCGTGTGCATTAAACCATCAGGGGAACACACTCTCCTCACTTATACTGTTCACCTGGTGACATGTCCCGTGTATATTAAACAATCAGGGGAACACACTCTCCTCACTTATACTGTTCACCTGGTGACATGTCCCGTGTATATTAAACAATCAGGGGAACACACTCTCCTCACTTATACTGTTCACCTGGTAACATGTCCCGTGTGCATTAAACCATCAGGGGAACACACTCTCCTCACTTATAATGTTCACCTGGTGACATGTCCCGTGTATATTAAACAATCAGGGGAACACACTCTCCTCACTTATACTGTTCACCTGGTAACATGTCCTTTGTGTATTAAACCATCAGAGGAACACACTCTCCTCACTATTACTATTCACCTGGTAACATGTCCCGTGAATATTAAACCATCAGGGGAAAGCACTCTCCTCACTTATCCTGTTCACCTGGTAACATGTCCCGTGTGCATTAAACCATCAGGGGAACACACTCTCCTCACTTATACTGTTCACCTGGTGACATGTCCCGTGTATATTAAACAATCAGGGGAACACACTCTCCTCACTTATACTGTTGACCTGGTGACATGTCCCGTCAGTATTAAACAATCAGGGGAACACACTCTCCTCACTTATACTGTTCACCTGGTAACATGTCCCGTGTATATTAAACAATCAGGGGAACACACTCTCCTCACTTATGCTGTTCACCTGGTAACATGTCCCGTGTATATTAAACCATCAGCGGAACACACTCTCCTCACTTATACTGTTCACCTGGTAAGATGTCCCGTGTGTGTTAAACCATCAGGGGAACACACTCTCCTCACATACACTGTTCACCTGGTAACTTGTCCCGTGAGTATTAAACAATCAGGGGAACACACTCTCCTCACTTATACCGTTCACCTGGTAACATGTCCTGTGTATATTAAAGCTTCAGTGGAACACATTCTCCTCACTTCTACTGTTCACCTCGTAACATGTCCTTTGTGTATTAAAACATCAGGGGAACACACTCTCCTCACTTATACTGTTCACCTGGTAACATGTCCCGTGAATATTAAACAATCAGGGGAAAGCACTCTCCTCACTTATACTGTTCACCTGGTAACATGTCCCGTGTGCATTAAAACATCAGGGGAACACACTCTCCTCACTTATACTGTTCACCTGGTAACATGTCCCGTGAATATTAAACCATCAGGGGAAAGCACTCTCCTCACTTATACTGTTCACCTGGTAACATGTCCCGTGTGCATTAAAACATCAGGGGAACACACTCTCCTCACTTATACTGTTCACCTGGTAACATGTCCCGTGTGCATTAAAACATCAGGGGAACTCACTCTCCTCACTTATACTCATCACCTGGTATAATGTCCCGTGCGTGTTAAACCATCAGGGGAACACACTCTCCTCACTTATACTGTTCACCTGGCAACATGTCCCGTGTATATTAAACCATCAGGGGAACACACTCTCCTCACTTATACTGTTCACCTGGTAACATGTCCCGTGCGTGTTAAACCATCAGGGGAACACACTCTCCTCACTTATACTGTTCACCTGGTAACATGTCCCGTGCGTGTTAAACCATCAGGGGAACACACTCTCCTCACTTATACTGTTCACCTGGTGCCATGTCCCGGGTATATTAAACAATCAAGGGAATACACTCTCCTCACTTACACTGTTCACCTGGTAACATGTCCCGTGTATATTAAACCATCAGGGGAACACACTCTCCTCACTTATACTGTTCACCAGGTGACATGTCCCGTGTGTATTGAACATTCAGGAGAACACACTCTCCTCACTTATACTGTTCACCTGGTAACATGTCCCGTGTACATTAAACCATCAGGGGAACACACTCTCCTCACTTATACTGTTCACCTGGCAACATGTCCCGTGAGTATTAAACAATCAGGGGAACACACTCTCCTCACTTAGACTGTTCACCTGGTAACATGTCCCGTGCGTGTTAAACCATCAGGGGAACACACTCTCCTCACTTATACTCTTCACCTGGTGACATGTCCCGTGCGTGTTAAACCATCAGGGGAACACACTCTCCTCACTTATACTCTTCACCTGGTGACATGTCCCGGGTATATTAAACCATCAGCGGAACACACTCTCCTCACTTATACTGTTCACCTGGTAACATGTCCCGTGCGTGTTAAACCATCAGGGGAACACACTCTCCTCACTTATACTGTTCACCTGGCAACATGTCCCGTGAGTATTAAACAATCAGGGGAACACACTCTCCTCACTTATACTCTTCACCTGGTAACATGTCCCGTGCGTGTTAAACCATCAGGGGAACACACTCTCCTCACTTATACTGTTCACCTGGTAACATGTCCCGTGAGTATTAAACAATCAGGGGAACACACTCTCCTCACTTATACTGTTCACCTGGCAACATGTCCTGTGAAAATTAAACCATCAGGGGAACACCTTCTCCTCACTTATACTGTTCACCTGGTAACATGTCCCGTGAATATTAAACCATCAGGGGAAAGCACTCTCCTCACTTATCCTGTTCACCTGGTAACATGTCCCGTGTGCATTAAACGATCAGGGGAACACACTCTCCTCACTTATACTGTTCACCTGGTGACATGTCCCGTGTATATTAAACCATCAGCGGAACACACTCTCCTCACTTATACTCTTCACCTGGTAACATGTCCCGTGTATATTAAACCATCAGCGGAACACACTCTCCTCACTTATACTGTTCACCTGTTAACATGTCCCGTGAGTATTAAACAATCAGGGGAACACACTCTCCTCACTTATACCGTTCACCTGGTAACATGTCCTGTGTATATTAAACCTTCAGGGGAACACATTCTCCTCACTTGTACTGTTCACCTGGTGACATGTCCCGTCAGTATTAAACAATCAGGGGAACTCACTCTCCTCACTTATACTCTTCACCTGGTATAATGTCCCGTGCGTGTTAAACCATCAGGGGAACACACTCTCCTCACTTATACTGTTCACCTGGCAACATGTCCCGTGAGTATTAAACCATCAGGGGAAAGCAATCTCCTCACTTATACTGTTGACCTGGTGACATGTCCTGTCAGTATTAAACAATCAGGGGAACTCACTCTCCTCACTTATACTGTTCACCTGGTAACATGTCCCGTGTATATTAAACCATCAGCGGAACACACTCTCCTCACTTATACTGTTCACCTGGTAACATGTCCCGTGCGTGTTAAACCATCAGGGGAACACACTCTCCTCACTTATACCGTTCACCTGGTAACATGTCCTGTGTATATTAAACCTTCAGGGGAACACATTCTCCTCACTTATACTGTTCACCTGGTAACATGTCCCGTGAATATTAAACCATCAGGGGAAAGCACTCTCCTCACTTATACTGTTCACCTGGTAACATGTCCCGTGTGCATTAAACAATCAGGGGAACACACTCTCCTCACTTATACCGTTCACCTGGTAACATGTCCTGTGTATATTAAACCTTCAGGGGAACACATTCTCCTCACTTATACTGTTCACCTGGTAACATGTCCCGTGAATATTAAACCATCAGGGGAAAGCACTCTCCTCACTTATACTGTTCACCTGGTAACATGTCCCGTGTGCATTAAAACATCAGGGGAACACACTCTCCTCACTTATACTCTTCACCTGGTATAATGTCCCGTGCGTGTTAAACCATCAGGGGAACACACTCTCCTCACTTATACTGTTCACCTGGTAACATGTCCCGTGCGTGTTAAACCTTCAGGGGAACACACTCTCCTCACTTATACTGTTCTCCTGGTGCCATGTCCCGGGTATATTAAACAATCAAGGGAATACACTCTCCTCTCTTATACTGTTCACCTGGTAACATGTCCCCTGTATATTAAACCATCAGGGGAACACACTCTCCTCAATTATACTGTTCACCTGGTAACATGTCCCCTGTATATTAAACCATCAGGGCAACACACTCTCCTCACTTATACTGTTCACCTGGTAACATGTCCCCTGTATATTAAACCATCAGGGGAACACACTCTCCTCTCTTATACTGTTCACCTGGTAACATGTCCCCTGTATATTAAACCATCAGGGGAACACACTCTCCTCAATTATACTGTTCACCTGGTAACATGTCCCCTGTATATTAAACCATCAGGGCAACACACTCTCCTCACTTATACTGTTCACCTGGTAACATGTACCTTGTATATTAAACCATCAGGGGAACACACTCTCCTCACTTATACTGTTCACCTGGTAACATGTACCTTGTATATTAAACCATCAGGGGAACACACTCTCCTCACTTATACTGTTCACCTGGTAACATGAACCTTGTATATTAAACCATCAGGGGAACACACTCTCCTCACTTATACTGTTCACCTGGTAACATGTACCTTGTATATTAAACCATCAGGGGAACACACTCTCCTCACTTATACTGTTCACCTGGTAACATGAACCTTGTATATTAAACCATCAGGGGAACATACTCTCCTCACTTATACTGTTCACCTGGTAACATGAACCTTGTATATTAAACCATCAGGGGAACACACGCTCCTCACTTATACTGTTCACCTGGTAACATGAACCTTGTATATTAAACCATCAGGGGAACACACTCTCCTCACTTATACTGTTCACCTGGTAACATGAACCTTGTATATTAAACCATCAGGGGAACACACTCTCCTCACTTATACTGTTCACCTGGTAACATGTACCTTGTATATTAAACCATCAGGGGAACACACTCTCCTCACTTATACTGTTCACCTGGTAACATGTACCTTGTATATTAAACCATCAGGGGAACACACTCTCCTCACTTATACTGTTCACCTGGTAACATGTACCTTGTATATTAAACCATCAGGGGAACACACTCTCCTCACTTATACTGTTCACATGGTAACATGAACCTTGTATATTAAACCATCAGGGGAACACACTCTCCTCAATTAAACATTTCACTTGGTGACATGTCCTGTGTATATTAAACCATCAGGGGAACACTTCTCCTCAATTATACTGTTCACCTGGTAACATGTCCCCTGTATGTTAAACCATCAGGGGAACACACTCTCCTCACTTATACTGTTCACCTGGTAACATGTACCTTGTATATTAAACCATCAGGGGAACACACTCTCCTCAATTATACATTTCACTTGGTGACATGTCCCGTGTATATTAAACCATCAGGGGAACACATCTCCTCAATTATACTGTTCACCAGGTGACATGTCCCGTGTGTATTGAACATTCAGGAGAACACACTCTCCTCACTTATACTGTTCACCTGGTAACATGTCCCGTGTATATTAAACCATCAGGGGAACACACTCTCCTCACTTATACTGTTCACCTGGTAACATGTCCCGTGTATATTAAACCATCAGGGGAACACACTCTCCTCACTTATACTGTTCACCAGGTGACATGTCCCGTGTGTATTGAACATTCAGGAGAACACACTCTCCTCACTTATACTGTTCACCTGGTAACATGTCCCGTGTATATTAAACCATCAGGGGAACACACTCTCCTCACTTATACTGTTCACCTGGTAACATGTCCCGTGCGTGTTAAACCATCAGGGGAACACACTCTCCTCACTTATACTCTTCACCTGGTGACATATCCCGTGCGTGTTAAACCATTAGGGGAACACACTCTCCTCACTTATACTCTTCACCTGGTGACATGTCCCGGGTATATTAAACAATCAGGGGAACACACTCTCCTCACTTATACTGTTCACCTGGTAACATGTCCCGTGCGTGTTAAACCATCAGGGGAACACACTCTCCTCACTTATACTGTTCACCTGGCAACATGTCCTGTGAAAATTAAACCATCAGGGGAACACCTTCTCCTCACTTATACTGTTCACCTGGTAACATGTCCCGTGTATATTAAACAATCAGGGGAACACACTCTCCTCACTTACACTGTTCACCTGGTAACATGTCCCGTGTATATGAAACCATCAGGGGAACACACTCTCCTCACTTATACTGTTCACCAGGAGACATGTCCCGTGTGTATTAAACAATCAGGGGAACACACTCTCCTCACTTATACTGTTCACCTGGTGAGATGTCCCGTGTGTATTAAACAATCAGGGGAACACACTCTCCTCACTTATACTGTTCACCTGGTAACATATCCCGTGTATATTAAACAATCAGGGGAACACACTCTCCTCACTTATACTGTTCACTTGGTAACATGTCCCGTGAGTGTTAAACCATCAGGGGAACACACTCTCCTCACTTATACTGTTCACCTGGCAACATGTCCCGTGAGTATTAAATAATCAGGGGAACACACTCTCCTCACTTATACTGTTCACCTGGTAACATGTCCCGTGAGTGTTAAACCATCAGGGGAACACACTCTCCTCACTTATACTGTTCACCTGGCAACATGTCCCGTGAGTATTAAATAATCAGGGGAACACACTCTCCTCACTTATACTGTTCACCTGGTAACATGTCCCGTGTGTATTAAACAATCAGGGGAACACACTCTCCTCACTTATACTGTTCACCTGGTAACATGTCCCGTGCGTGTTAAACCATCAGGGGAACAAACTCTCCTCACTTATACTGTTCACCTGGCAACATGTCCCGTGAGTATTAAACCATCAAGGGAACACACTCTCCTCACTTATACTGTTCACCTGGTAACATGTCCCGTGTATATTAAACCATCAGGTGAACACACTCTCCTCACTTATACTGTTCACCAGGTGACATGTCTCGTGTGTATTAAACAATCAGGGGAACACACTCTCCTCACTTATACTGTTCACCTGGTAACATGTCCCGTGCGTGTTAAACCATCTGGGGAACACACTTTCATCACTTATACTGTTCACCTGGTCACATGTCCTGTGTGCATTAAATCATCAGGGGAACACACTCTCCTCACTTATACAGTTCACCTGGCAACATGTCCCGTGAATATTAAACCATCAGGGGAAAGCACTCTCCTCACTTATACTGTTCACCTGCTAACATGTCCCGTGTGTATTAAACAATCAGGGGAACACACTCTCCTCACTTATACTGTTCACCTGGTAACATGTCCCGTGCGTGTTAAACCATCAGGGGAACACACTTTCCTCACTTTTACTGTTCACCTGGCAACATGTCCCGTGAATATTAAACCATCAGGGGAAAGCACTCTCCTCAATTATACTGTTCACCTGGTAGCATGTCCTGTGTGCATTAAATCATCAGGGGAACACACTCTCCTCACTTATACAGTTCACTTGGTGAAATGTCCCGTGCGTGTTAAACCATCAGGGGAACACACTTTCCTCACTTATACTGTTCACCTGGTAACATGTCCTGTGTGCATTAAATCATCAGGGGAACACACTCTCCTCACTTATACAGTTCACCTGGCAACATGTCCCGTGTGTATTAAACAATCAGGGGAACACACTCTCCTCACTTATATTGTTCACCTGGTGACATGTCCCGTGTATATTAAACCATCAGGGGAACACACTCTCCTCACTTATACTGTTGACCTGGTGACATGTCCCGTCAGTCTTAAACAATCAGGGGAACACACTCTCCTCACTTATACTGTTCACCTGGTGACATGTCCCGTGTATATTAAACCATCAGGGGAACTCACTCTCCTCACTTATACTGTTCACCTGCTAACATGTCCCGTGTATATTAAACCATCAGCGGAACACACTCTCCTCACTTATATTGTTCACCTGGTAACATGTCCCGTGCGTGTTAAACCATCAGGGGAACACACTCTCCTCACATTTACTGTTCACCTGGTAACATGTCCCGTGAGTATTAAACAATCAGGGGAAAACACTCTCCTCACTTATACCGTTCACCTGGTAACATGTCCTGTGTATATTAAACCTTCAGGGGAACACATTCTCCTCACTTATACTGTTCACCTCGTAACATGTCCTGTGTGTATTAAAACATCAGGGGAACACACTCTCCTCACTTATACTGTTCACCTGGTAACATGTCCCGTGAATATTAAAACCATCAGGGGAAAGCACTCTCCTCACTTATACTGTTCACCTGCTAACATGTCCCGTGTGTATTAAACAATCAGGGGAACACACTCTCCTCACTTATACTGTTGACCTGGTGACATGTCCCGTGTATATTAAACCATCAGGGGAACTCACTCTCCTCACTTATACTGTTCACCTGCTAACATGTCCCGTGAGTATTAAACAATCAGGGGAACACACTCTCCTCACTTATACTGTTGACCTGGTGACATGTCCCGTCAGTATTAAACAATCAGGGGAACTCACTCTCCTCACTTATACTGTTCACCTGGTAACATGTCCCGTGCGTGTTAAACCATCAGGGGAACACACTCTCCTCACATTTACTGTTCACCTGGTAACATGTCCCGTGAGTATTAAACCATCAGCGGAACACACTCACCTCACTTATATTGTTCACCTGGTAACATGTCCCGTGCGTGTTAAACCATCAGGGGAACACACTCTCCTCACATTTACTGTTCACCTGGTAACATGTCCCGTGAGTATTAAACAATCAGGGGAAAACACTCTCCTCACTTATACCGTTCACCTGGTAACATGTCCTGTGTATATTAAACCTTCAGGGGAACACATTCTCCTCACTTATACTGTTCACCTCGTAACATGTCCTGTGTGTATTAAAACATCAGGGGAACACACTCTCCTCACTTATACTGTTCACCTGGTAACATGTCCCGTGAATATTAAACCATCAGGGGAAAGCACTCTCCTCACTTATACTGTTCACCTGGTAACATGTCCCGTGTGCATTAAAACATCAGGGGAACACACTCTCCTCACTTATACTGTTCACCTGGTGACATGTCCCGTCAGTATTAAACAATCAGGGGAACTCACTCTCCTCACTTATACTCTTCACCTGGTATAATGTCCCGTGCGTGTTAAACCATCAGGGGAACACACTCTCCTCACTTAGACTGTTCACCTGGCAACATGTCCCGTGAGTATTAAACAAACAGGGGAACACACTCTCCTCACTTATACTGTTCACCTGGTAACATGTCCCGTGCGTGTTAAACCATCAGGGGAACACACTCTCCTCACTTATACTGTTCAACTGGTAACATGTCCCGTGCGTGTTAAACCATCAGGGGAACACACTCTCCTCACTTATACTGTTCACCTGGTGCCATGTCCCGGGTATATTAAACAATCAGGGGAATACACTCATCTCACTTACACTGTTCACCTGGTAACATGTCCCGTGAATATAAAACAATCAGGGGAATACACTCTCCTCACTTACACTGTTCATCTGGTAACATGTCCCGTGTATATTAAACAATCAGGGGAACACACTCTCCTCACTTATACTGTTCACCTGGTGAGATGTCCCGTGTGTATTAAACAATCAGGGGAACACATTCTCCTCACTTATACTGTTCACCTGGCAACATGCCCCGTGAGTATTAAATAATCAGGGGAACACACTCTCCTCACTTATACTGATCACCTGGTAACATGTACCTTGTATATAAAACCATCAGCGGAACACACTCTCCTCACTTATACTGTTCACCTGGCAACATGTCCCGTGAGTATTAAATAATCAGGGGAACAGACTTTCCTCACTTGTACTGTTCACCTGGTAACATGTCCCGTGTATATTAAACCGTCAGGGGAACACACTCTCCTCACTTATACTGTTCACCTGGTAACATGTCCCGTGCGTGTTAAACCATCAGGGGAACAAACTCTCCTCACTTATACTGTTCACCTGGCAACATGTCCCCTGAGTATTAAACAATCAGGGGAACACACTCTCCTCACTTATACTGTTCACCTGGTGACATGTCCCGTGTGTATTAAACAATCAGGGGAACACACTCTCCTCACTTATACTGTTCACCTGGTAACATGTCCCGTGCGTGTTCAACCATCAGGGGAACAAACTCTCCTCACTTATACTGTTCACCTGGCAACATGTCCTGTGAGTATTAAACAATCAGGGGAACACACTCTCCTCACTTATACTGTTCACCTGGTGACATGTCCCGTGTGTATTAAACAATCAGGGGAACACACTCTCCTCACTTATACTGTTCACCTGGTAACATGTCCCGTGCGTGTTCAACCATCAGGGGAACAAACTCTCCTCACTTATACTGTTCACCTGGCAACATGTCCCGTGTATATTAAACAATCAGGGGAACACAATCTCCTCACTTATACTGTTCACCTGGTGACATGTCCCGTGCGTGTTAAACCATCAGGGGAACAAACTCTCCTCACTTATACTGTTCACCTGGTGACATGTCCCGTGTGAATTAAACAATCAGGGGAAGACACTCTCCTCACTTATACTGTTCACCTGGTAACATGTCCCGTGCGTGTTAAACCATCAGGGGAACAAACTCTCCTCACTTATACTGTTCACCTGGTGACATGTCCCGTGTGAATTAAACAATCAGGGGAACACACTCTCCTCACTTATACTGTTCACCTGGTGACATGTCCCGTGTATATTAAACCATCAGGGGAACACACTCTCCTCACTTATACTGTTCACCAGGTGACATGTCCCGTGCGTGTTAAACCATCAGGGGAACACACTTTCCTCACTTATACTGTTCACCTGGTAACATGTCCTGTGTGCATTAAATCATCAGGGGAACACACTCTCCTCACTTATACAGTTCACCTGGCAACATGTCCCGTGAATATTAAACCATCAGGGGAAAGCACTCTCCTCACTTATACTGTTCACCTGCTAACATGTCCCGTGTGTATTAAACAATCAGGGGAACACACTCTCCTCACTTCTACTGTTCACCTGGTAACATGTCCCGTGCGTGTTAAACCATCAGGGGAACACACTCTCCACACTTATACTGTTCACCTGGTAGCATGTCCTGTGTGCATTAAATCATCAGGGGAACACACTCTCCTCACTTATACAGTTCACCTGGTAACATGTCCCGTGCGTGTTAAACCATCAGGGGAACACACTCTCCTCACTTATACTGTTCAACTGGTAACATGTCCCGTGCGTGTTAAACCATCAGGGGAACACACTCTCCTCACTTATACTGTTCACCTGGTGCCATGTCCCGGGTATATTAAACAATCAGGGGAATACACTCATCTCACTTACACTGTTCACCTGGTAACATGTCCCGTGAATATAAAACAATCAGGGGAATACACTCTCCTCACTTACACTGTTCACCTGGTAACATGTCCCGTGTATATGATACCATCAGGGGAACACACTCTCCTCACTTATACTGTTCACCAGGTGACATGTCCCGTGAGTATTAAATAATCAGGGGAACACACTCTCCTCACTTATACTGTTCACCTGGTGAGATGTCCCGTGTGTATTAAACAATCAGGGGAACACATTCTCCTCACTTATACTGTTCACCTGGTAACATGTCCCGTGAGTATTAAATAATCAGGGGAACACACTCTCCTCACTTATACTGTTCACCTGGTAACATGTCCCGTGTATATTAAACCGTCAGGGGAACACACTCTCCTCACTTATACTGTTCACCTGGTAACATGTCCCGTGTGTATTAAACAATCAGGGGAACACACTCTCCTCACTTATACTGTTCACCTGGTGAGATGTCCCGTGTGTATTAAACAATCAGGGGAACACATTCTCCTCACTTATACTGTTCACCTGGTAACATGTCCCGTGAGTATTAAATAATCAGGGGAACACACTCTCCTCACTTATACTGTTCACCTGGTAACATGTCCCGTGTATATTAAACCGTCAGGGGAACACACTCTCCTCACTTATACTGTTCACCTGGTAACATGTCCCGTGCGTGTTAAACCATCAGGGGAACAAACTCTCCTCACTTATACTGTTCACCTGGCAACATGTCCCGTGTGTATTAAACAATCAGGGGAACACACTCTCCTCACTTGTACTGTTCACCTGGTGACATGTCCCGTGAATATTAAACCATCAGGGGAACACACTCTCCTCACTTACACTGTTCACCTGGTAACATGTCCCGTGTGTATTATACAATCAGGGGAACACACTCTCCTCACTTATACTGTTCACCTGGTAACATGTCCCGTGCGTGTTCAACCATCAGGGGAACAAACTCTCCTCACTTATACTGTTCACCTGGCAACATGTCCCGTGTATATTAAACAATCAGGGGAACACAATCTCCTCACTTATACTGTTCACCTGGTGACATGTCCCGTGTGTATTAAACAATCAGGGGAACACACTCTCCTCACTTATACTGTTCACTTGGTAACATGTCCCGTGTGTATTAAACAATCAGGGGAATACACTCTCCTCACTAATACTGTTCACCTGGTAACATGTCCCGTGTGTATTAAACAATCAGGGGAACACACTCTCCTCACTTATACTGTTCACCTGGTAACATGTCCCGTGCGTGTTAAACCATCAGGGGAACAAACTCTCCTCACTTATACTGTTCACCTGGTAACATGTCACGTGTGTATTAAACAATCAGGGGAACACACTCTCCTCACTTATACTGTTCACCTGGTGACATGTCCCGTGTGAATTAAACAATCAGGGGAACACACTCTCCTCACTTATACTGTTCACCAGGTAACATGTCTCGTGTGTATTAAACAATCAGGGGAACACACTCTCCTGACTTATACTGTTCACCTGGTAACATGTCCCGTGCGTGTTAAACCATCAGGGGAACAAACTCTCCTCACTTATACTGTTCACCTGGTAACATGTCACGTGTGTATTAAACAATCAGGGGAACACACTCTCCTCACTTATACTGTTCACCTGGTGACATGTCCCGTGTGAATTAAACAATCAGGGGAACACACTCTCCTCACTTATACTGTTCACCAGGTAACATGTCTCGTGTGTATTAAACAATCAGGGGAACACACTCTCCTGACTTATACTGTTCACCTGGTAACATGTCCCGTGCGTTTTAAACCATCAGGGGAACACACTTTCCTCACTTATACTGTTCACCTGGTAACATGTCCTGTGTGCATTAAATCATCAGGGGAACACACTCTCCTCACTTATACAGTTCACCTGGCAACATGTCCCGTGAATATTAAACCATCAGGGGAAAGCACTCTCCTCACTTATACTGTTCACCTGCTAACATGTCCCGTGTGTATTAAACAATCAGGGGAACACACTCTCCTCACTTCTACTGTTCACCTGGTAACATGTCCCGTGCGTGTTAAACCATCAGGGGAACACACTTTCCTCACTTTTACTGTTCACCTGGCAACATGTCCCGTGAATATTAAACCATCAGGGGAACACACTCTCCTCACTTATACAGTTCACTTGGTGAAATGTCCCGTGCGTATTAAACCATCAGGGGAACACACTCTCCTCACTTATACTGTTCACCTGGTGACATGTCCCGTGTATATTAAACCATCAGGGGAACACACTCTCCTCACTTATAATGTTCACCTGGTAACATGTCCCGTGTATATTAAACAATCAGGGGAACACACTCTCCTCACTTATTCTGTTCACTTGGTAACATGTCCCGTGCGTAGTGAACAAACAGGGGAAAACATTCTCCTCACTTATACTGTTCACCTGGTAACATGTCCTGTCTGCATTAAATCATCAGGGGAACACACTCTCCTCACTTATACAGTTCACTTGGTGAAATGTCCCGTGCGTATTAAACCATCAGGGGAACACACTCTCCTCACTTATACTGTTCTCCTGGTAACATGTCCCGTCAGGATTAAACAATCAGGGGAACACACTCTCCTCACTTTTCCTGTTCACCTGCGGAAATGTCCCATCAGTATTAAACCATCAGGGGAATTCACTCTCCTCACTTATACTGTTCACCTGGTATCATGTCGTGTGTTTATTAAAGAATCAGGGGAACACACTCTCCTCACTTATACTGTTCTCCTGGTAACATGTCCCGTCAGGATTAAACAATCAGGGGAACACACTCTCCTCACTTTTCCTGTTCACCTGCGGAAATGTCCCATCAGTATTAAACCATCAGGGGAATTCACTCTCCTCACTTATACTGTTCACCTGGTATCATGTCGTGTGTTTATTAAAGAATCAGGGGAACACACTCTCCTCACTTATACTGTTCACCTGGTAACATGTCCCGTGCGTGTTAAACCATCAGGGGAACACACTCTCCTCACTTATACTGTTCACTTGGTAACATGTCCCGTGTGTATTAAACAATCAGGGGAACACACTCTCCTCACTTATACTGTTCACTTGGTAACATGTCCTGTGCATATTAAACAATCAGGGGAACACACTCTCCTCACTTATACTGTTCACCTGAGTAAATGTCCCATCAGTATTAAACCATCAGGGGAACACACTCTCCTCACTTATGCTGCTTACCTGGTAACATGTCCCGTGTGCATTAAACAATCAGGGGAACACACTCTCCTCACTTATACTGTTCACCTGGCAACATGTCCCGTGAGTATTAAACAATCAGGGGAACACACTCTCCTCACTTATACTGTTCACCTGGTAACATGTCCCGTGTATATTAAACAATCAGGGGAACACACTCTCCTCACTTATACTGTTCACCTGGCAACATGTCCCGTGAGTATTAAACAATCAGGGGAACACACTCTCCTCACTTATACTGTTCACCTGGTGACATGTCCCGTGTGTATTAAACAATCAGGGGAACACACTCTCCTCACTTATACTGTTCACTTGGTAACATGTCCCGTGTATATTAAACAATCAGGGGAACACACTCTCCTCACTTCTACTGTTCACCTGGTAACATGTCCCGTGTATATTAAACCATCAGGGGAACACACTCTCCTCACTTATACTGTTCACCTGGCAACATGTCCCGTGAGTATTAAACAATCAGGGGAACACACTCTCCTCACTTATACTGTTCACCTGGTGACATGTCCCGTGTGTATTAAACAATCAGGGGAACACACTCTCCTCACTTATACTGTTCACCTGGTAACATGTCCCGTGTATATTAAACAATCAGGGGAACACACTCTCCTCACTTATGCTGTTCACCTGGTAACATGTCCAGTGTATATTAAACCATCAGGGGAACACACTCTCCTCACTTATACTGTTCACCAGGTGACATGTCCCGAGTGTATTAAACAATCAGGGGAACACACTCTCATCACTTATACTGTTCACCTGGTAACATGTCCCGTGCGTGTTAAACCATCAGGGGAACACACTTTCCTCACTTATACTGTTCACCTGGCAACATGTCCCGTGAATATTAAACCATCAGGGGAAAGCACTCTCCTCACTTCTACTGTTCACCTGGTAACATGTCCCGTGTGCATTAAACCATCAGGGGAACACACTCTCCTCACTTATACTGTTCACCTGGTAACATGTCCCGTGAGTATTAAACAATCAGGGGAACACACTCTCCTCACTTATACTGTTCACCTGGTAACATGTCCCGTGCGTGTTAAACCATCAGGGGAACACACTCTCCTCACTTATACTGTTCACCTGGCAACATGTCCCGTGAGTATTAAATAATCAGGGGAACACACTCTCCTCACTTATACTGTTCACCTGGTAACATGTCCCGTGCGTGTTAAACCATCAGGGGAACACACTCTCCTCACTTATACTGTTCACCTGGCAACATGTCCCGTGCGTGTTAAACAATCAGGGGAACACACTTTCCTCACTTATACTGTTCACCTGGTAACATGTCCCGTGCGTGTTAAACCATCAGGGGAACACACTCTCCTCACTTATACTGTTCACCTGGCAACATGTCCCGTGTGTATTAAACAATCAGGGGAACACACTCTCCTCACTTATACTGTTCACCTGGTAACATGTCCCGTGCGTGTTAAACAATCAGGGGAACACACTCTCCTCACTTATACTGTTCACCTGGTAACATGTCCCGTGCGTGTTAAACCATCAGGGGAACACACTCTCCTCACTTATACTGTTCACCTGGCAACATGTCCCGTGTGTATTAAACAATCAGGGGAACACACTCTCCTCACTTATACTGTTCACCTGGTAACATGTCCCGTGCGTGTTAAACAATCAGGGGAACACACTCTCCGCACTTATACTGTTCACCTGGCAACATGTCCCGTGTGTATTAAACCATCAGGGGAACACACTCTCCTCACTTATACTGTTCACCTGGCAACATGTCCCGTGTGTATTAAACCATCAGGGGAACACACTCTCCTCACTTATACTGTTCACCTGGTAACATGTCCCGTGTGTATTAAACAATCAGGGGAACACACTCTCCTCACTTATACTGTTCACCTGGTGACATGTCCCGTGTATATTAAACCATCAGGGGAACACACTCTCCTCACTTATACTGTTCACCTGGTAACATGTCCCGTGTGTATTAAACAATCAGGGGAACACACTCTCCTCACTTATACTGTTCACCTGGTAACATGTCCTGTGTATATTAAACCATCAGGGGAACACACTCTCCTCACTTATACTGTTCACCAGGTGACATGTCCCGTGTGTATTAAACAATCAGGGGAACACACTCTCCTCACTTATACTGTTCACCTGGTAACATGTCCCGTGTATATTAAACCATCAGGGGAACACACTCTCCGCACTTATACTGTTCACCTGGTGACATGTCCCGTGTATATTAAACCATCAGGGGAACACACTCTCCTCACTTATACTGTTCACCTGGTAACATGTCCCGTGTATATTAAACCATCAGGGGAACACACTCTCCGCACATATACTGTTCACCTGGTGACATGTCACGTGTATATTAAACCATCAGGGGAACACACTCTCCTCACTTATACTGTTCACCTGGTAACATGTCCCGTGTATATTAAACCATCAGGGGAACACATTCTCCTCACTTATCCTGTTCACCTGGTAACATGTCCCGTGTATATTAAACCATCAGGGGAACACACTCTCCGCACTTATACTGTTCACCTGGTGACATGTCCCGTGTATATTAAACCATCAGGGGAACACACTTTCCTCACTTATACTGTTCACCTGGCAACATGTCCCGTGAATATTAAACCATCAGGGGAAAGCACTCTCCTCACTTATACTGTTCACCTGGTAACATGTCCCGTGTGCATTAAACCATCAATGGAACACTCTCTCCTCACTTATACTGTTTACCTGGTAACATGTCCTGTGTGCATTAAACAATCAGGGGAACACACTCTCCTCACTTATGCTGTTCACCTGTTGACATGTCCTGTTTGTATTAAACCATCAGGGGAACTCACTCTCCTCACTTATACTGTTCACCTGTTGACATGTCCTGTTTGTATTAAAACATCAGGGGAACACACTCTCCTCACTTATACTGTTCACCTGGTAACATGTCCCGTGCGTGTTAAACCATCAGGGGAACACACTCTCCTCACTTATACTGTTCACCTGGCAACATGTCCCGTGTGTATTAAACAATCAGGGGAACACACTCTCCTCACTTATACTGTTCACCTGTTGACATGTCCTGTTTGTATTAAAACATCAGGGGAACACACTCTCCTCACTTATACTGTTCACCTGGTAACATGTCCCGTGTGTATTAAACAATCAGGGGAAAACACTCTCCTCACTATTCTGTTCACCTGGTAACATGTCCCGTGTGTATTAAACAATCAGGGGAACACGCTCTTCTCACTTATACTGTTCACCTGTTAACATGTCCCGTGCGTATTAAACAATCAGGGGAAAACACTCTCCTCACTTATGCTGTTCACCTGGTAACATGTCCCGTGTGTATTAAACAATCAGGGGAACACACTCTCCTCACTTATAATGTTCACCTGGTAACATGTCCCGTGCGTGTTAAACCATCAGGGGAACACACTCTCCTCACTTACACTGTTCACCTGGTAACATGTTCCGTGTGTATTAAACAATCAGGGGAACACACTCTCCTCACTTATTTTGTTCACCTGGTAACATGCCCCGTGTGTATTAAACAATCAGGGGAACACACTCTCCTCACTATTCTGTTCACCTGGTAACATGTCCCGTGTATATTAAACAATCAGGGGAACACACTCTCCTCACTTATTCTGTTCACCTGGTAACATGTCCCGTGTGTATTAAACAATCAGGGGAACACACTCTCCTCACTTATTCTGTTCACCTGGTAACATGTCCCGTGTGTATTAAACAATCAGGGGAACTCACTCTCCTCACTTATACTGTTCACCTGGTAACATGTCCCGTGTGTATTAAACAATCAGGGGAACACACTCTCCTCACTATTCTGTTCACCTGGTAACATGTCCCGTGTGTATTAAACAATCAGGGGAACACACTCTCCTCAATTATACTGTTCACCTGGTAACATGTCCCGTGTGTATTAAACAATCAGGGGAACACACTCTCCTCAATTATACTGTTCACCTGGTAACATGTCCCGTGTGTATTAAACAATCAGGGGAACACACTCTCCTCAATTATACTGTTCACCTGGTAACATGTCCCGTGTGTATTAAACAATCAGGGGAACACACTCTCCTCAATTATACTGTTCACCTGGTAACATGTCCCGTGTGTATTAAACAATCAGGGGAACACACTCTCCTCACTATTCTGTTCACCTGGTAACATGTCCCGTGTGTATTAAACAATCAGGGGAACACACTCTCCTCAATTATACTGTTCACCTGGTAACATGTCCCGTGTGTATTAAACAATCAGGGGAACACACTCTCCTCAATTATACTGTTCACCTGGTAACATGTCCCGTGTATATTAAACCATCATGGGAAAGCCCTCTCCTCACTTATTCTGTTCACCTGGTAACATGTCCCGTGTGTATTAAACAATCAGGGGAACACACTCTCCTCACTATTCTGTTCACCTGGTAACATGTCCCGTGTGTATTAAGCAATCAGGGGAACACACTCTCCTCACTTATACTGTTCACCTGGTAACATGTCCCGTGTGTATTAAACAATCAGGGGAACACACTCTCCTCACTATTCTGTTCACCTGGTAACATGTCCCGTGTGTATTAAACCATCAGGGGAACACACTCTCCTCACTTATACTGTTCACCTGGTAACATGTCCCATGTATATTAAACCATCAGGGGAACACACTCTCCTCACTTATACTGTTCACCTGGTAACATGTCCCGTGTGTATTAAACAATCAGGGGAACACTCTCTCTTCACTTATACTGTTCACCTGGTAACATGTCCCATGTATATTAAACCATCAGGGGAACAAAGTTTCCTCACTGATACTGTTCACCTGGTAACATGTCCCGTGTGTATAAAACAATCAGGGGAACACACTCTCCTCACTTATACTGTTCACCTGGTAACATGTCCTGTATATATTAAACCATCAGCGGAACACATTCTCCTCACTTATACTGTTCACCTGGTAACATGTCCCGTGTGTATTAAACAATCAGGGGAACACTCTCTCTTCACTTATACTGTTCACCTGGTAACATGTCCCATGTATATTAAACCATCAGGGGAACAAAGTTTCCTCACTGATACTGTTCACCTGGTAACATGTCCCGTGTGTATAAAACAATCAGGGGAACACACTCTCCTCACTTATACTGTTCACCTGGTAACATGTCCTGTATATATTAAACCATCAGCGGAACTCACTCTCCTCACTTATACTGTTCACCTTTTAACATGTCCCGTGAGTATTAAACAATCAGGGGAACACACTCTCCTCACTTATACTGTTCACCTGGTAACATGTCCTGTATATATTAAACCATCAGCGGAACACATTCTCCTCACTTATACTGTTCACTTGCTAACATGTCCCGTGTATATTAAACCATCAGGGGAATACAGTCTCCTCACTTATACTGTTCACCAGGTGACATGTCCCGTGTGTAATAAACAATCAGGGGAACACACTCTCCTCACTTATACTGTTCACCTGGTAACATGCCCGTGTATATTAAACCATCAGGGGAACACACTCTCCTCACTTATACTGTTCACCTGGTAATATGTCCCGTGCGTGTTAAAACATCAGGGGAACACACTCTCCTCACTTATACTGTTCACCAGGTGACATGTCCCGTGTGTAATAAACAATCAGGGGAACACACTCTCCTCACTTATACTGTTCACCTGGTAACATGTCCCGTGCGTGTTAAAACATCAGGGGAACACACTCTCCTCACTTATACTGTTCACCTGGTAACATGTCCTGTGTGCATTAAATCATCAGGGGAACACACGCTCCTCACTTATACAGTTCACTTGGTGAAATGTCCCGTGCGTATTAAACCATCAGGGGAACACTCTCTCCTCACTTATACTGTTCAGCTGGTAACATGTCCCGTGTATATTAAACAATCAGGGGAACACACTCTCCTCACTTATACTGTTCACCTGGTAACATGTCCCGTGCGTGTTAAACCATCAGGGGAACAAACTCTCCTCACTTATACTGTTCACCTGGAAACAAGTCCCGTGAGTATTAAACAATCAGGGGAACACACTCTCCTCACTTATACTGTTCACCTGGTGACATGTCCCGTGTGTATTAAACAATCAAGGGAACACACTCTCCTCACTTATACTGTTCACCTGGTGACATGTCCCGTGCGAATTAAACAATCAGGGGAACACACTCTCCTCACTTATACTGTTCACCTGGTGACATGTCCCGTGTATATTAAACCATCAGGGGAACACACTCTCCTCACTTATACTGTTCACCTGGTAACATGTCTCGTGTCTATTAAACAATGAGGGGAACACACTCTCCTCACTTATAATGTTCACCTGGTAAGATGTCCCTTGTGTATTAAACAATCAGGGGAACACACTCTCCTCACTTATACTGTTCACCTGGTAACATGTCCCGTGCGTGTTAAACCATCAGGGGAACACACTTTCCTCACTTATACTGTTCACCTGGTAACATGTCCAGTGTGCATTAAATCATCAGGGGAACACACTCTCCTCACTTATACAGTTCACCTGGCAACATGTCCCGTGAATATTAAACCATCAGGGGAAAGCACTCTCCTCACTTATACTGTTCACCTGGTAACATGTCCCGTGCGTGTTAAACCATCAGGGGAACACACTTTCCTCACTTTTACTGTTCACCTGGCAACATGTCCCGTGAATATTAAACCATCAGGGGAAAGCACTCTCCTCACATATACTGTTCACCTGGTAGCATGTCCTGTGTGCATTAAATCATCAGGGGAACACACTCTCCTCACTTATACAGTTCACTTGGTGAAATGTCCCGTGCGTATTAAACCATCAGGGGAACACACTCTCCTCACTTAAACTGTTCATCTGGTAACATGTCCAGTGAATATTAAACCATCAGGGGAACACACTCTCCTCACTTATTCTGTTCACTTGGTAACATGTCCCGTGCGTATTGAACAAACAGGGGAAAACATTCTCCTCACTTATACTGTTCACCTGGTAACATGTCCTGTCTGCATTAAATCATCAGGGGAACACACTCTCCTCACTTATACAGTTCACTTGGTGAAATGTCCCGTGCGTATTAAACAATCAGGGGAACACACTCTCCTCACTTTTCCTGTTCACCTGCGGAAATGTCCCATCAGTATTAAACCATCAGGGGAATTCACTCTCCTCACTTATACTGTTCACCTGGTATCATGTCGTGAGTATATTAAACCATCAGGGGAACACACTCTCCTCACTTATACTGTTCACCTGGTAACATGTCCCGTGCGTGTTAAACCATCAGGGGAACACACTCTCCTCACTTATACTGTTCACTTGGTTACATGTCCCGTGCATATTAAACAATCAGGGGAACACACTCTCCTCACTTATACTGTTCACCTGTTGACATGTCCTGTGTGTATTAAACCATCAGGGGAACTCACTCTCCTCACTTATACTGTTCACCTGTTGACATGTCCTGTGTGTATTAAACCATCAGGGGAACACACTCTACTCACTTATACTGTTCTCCTGAGTAAATGTCCCATCAGTATTAAACAATCAGGGGAACACACTCTCCTCACTTATACTGTTCACCTGTTGACATGTCCTGTGTGTATTAAACCATCAGGGGAACACACTCTCCTCACTTATACTGTTCACCTGAGTAAATGTCCCATCAGTATTAAACAATCAGGGGAACACACTCTCCTCACTTATACTTTTCACCTGGTAACATGTCCCGTGTATATTAAACCCTCAGGGCAACAAACTCTCCTCACTTATGCTGTTCACCAGGTGACATGTCCCGTGTGTATTAAACAATCAGGGGAACACACTCTCCTCACTTATACTGTTCACCAGGTAACATGTCCCGTGTGTATTAAACAATCAGGGGAACACACTCTCCTCACTTATACGTTTCACCTGGTAACATGTCCCGTGTATATTAAACCCTCAGGGCAACACACTCTCCTCACTTATACTGTTCATCTGGTAACATGTCCCGTGTGTATTAAACAATCAGGGGAACACACTCTCCGCACTTATACTGTTCACCTGGTAACATGTCCCGTGTATATTAAACAATCAGGGGAACACACTCTCCTCACTTATACTGTTCACCAGGTGACATGTCCCGAGTGTATTAAACAATCAGGGGAACACACTCTCCTCACTTATACTGTTCACCTGGTAACATGTCCCGTGCGTGTTAAACCATCAGGGGAACACACTTTCCTCACTTATACTGTTCACCTGGCAACATGTCCCGTGAATATTAAACCATCAGGGGAAAGCACTCTCCTCACTTCTACTGTTCACCTGGTAACATGTCCCGTGTGCATTAAACCATCAGGGGAACACACTCTCCTCACTTATACTGTTCACCTGGTAACATGTCCCGTGAGTATTAAACAATCAGGGGAACACACTCTCCTCACTTATACTGTTCACCTGGTAACATGTCCCGTGTGTGTTAAACCATCAGGGGAACACACTCTCCTCACTTATACTGTTCACCTGGCAACATGTCCCGTGAGTATTAAACAATCAGGGGAACACACTCTCCTCACTTATACTGTTCACATGGTAACATGTCCCGTGCGTGTTAAACCATCAGGGGAACACACTCTCCTCACTTATACTGTTCACCTGGCAACATGTCCCGTGTGTATTAAACAATCAGGGGAACACACTCTCCTCACTTATACTGTTCACCTGGCAACATGTCCCGTGTGTATTAAACAATCAGGGGAACACACTCTCCTCACTTATACTGTTCACCTGGTAACATGTCCCGTGCGTGTTAAACCATCAGGGGAACACACTCTCCTCACTTATACTGTTCACCTGGCAACATGTCCCGTGAGTATTAAACAATCAGGGGAAAACACTCTCCTCACTTATACTGTTCACCTGGCAACATGTCCCGTGTGTATTAAACAATCAGGGGAACACACTCTCCTCACTTATACTGTTCACCTGGTAACATGTCCCGTGCGTGTTAAACCATCAGGGGAACACACTCTCCTCACTTATACTGTTCACCTGGTGACATGTCCCGTGTGTATTAAACAATCAGGGGAACACACTCTCCTCACTTATACTGTTCACCTGGCAACATGTCCCGTGAGTATTAAACCATCAGGGGAACACACTCTCCTCACTTATACTGTTCACCTGGCAACATGTCCAGTGTGTATTAAACAATCAGGGGAACACACTCTCCGCACTTATACTGTTCACCTGGTGACATGTCCCGTGTATATTAAACCATCAGGGGAACACACTCTCCGCACTTATACTGTTCACCTGGTGACATGTCCCGTGTATATTAAACCATCAGGGGAACACACTCTCCTCACTTATACTGTTCACCAGGTGACATGTCCCGTGTGTATTAAACCATCAGGGGAACACACTCTCCTCACTTATATTGTTCACCTGGTAACATATCCCGTGTGTATTAAACAATCAGGGGAACACACTCTCCTCACTTATACTGTTCACCTGGTAACATGTCCCGTGCGTGTTAAACCATCAGGGGAACACACTTTCCTCACTTATACTGTTCACCTGTCAACATGTCCCGTGAATATTAAACCATCAGGGGAAAGCACTCTCCTCACTTATACTGTTCACCTGGTAACATGTCCCGTGTGCATTAAACCATCAATGGAACACTCTCTCCTCACTTATACTGTTCACCTGGTAACATGTCCCGTGTGCATTAAACCATCAGGGGAACACACTCTCCTCACTTATACTGTTCACCTGGTAACATGTCCCGTGCGGTTTAAACCATCAGGGGAACACACTTTCCTCACTTATACTGTTCACCTGGCAACATGTCCCGTGAATATTAAACCATCAGGGGAAAGCACTCTCCTCACTTATACTGTTCACCTGGTAACATGTCCCGTGTGCATTAAACCATCAATGGAACACTCTCTCCTCACTTATGCTGTTTACCTGGTAACATGTCCCGTGTGCATTAAACCATCAGGGGAACTCACTCTCCTCACTTATACTGTTCATCTGGTGACATGTCCCGTCAGTATTAAACCATAAGGGGAACACACTCTCCTCACTTATCCTGTTCACCTGGTAACATGTCCCGTGCGAATTAAACAATCAGGGGAGCACACTCTCCTCACTTATACTGTTCACCTGGTAACCTGTCCCGTGCGTATTAAACAATCAGGGGAACACACTCTCCTCACTTATACTGTTCACCTGGTAACCTGTCCCGTGCGTATTAAACAATCAGGGGAACACACTCTCCTCACTTATACTGTTCACCTGGTAACATGTCCCGTGTGTATTAAACAATCAGGGGAACACACTCTCCTCACTATTCTGTTCACCTGGTAACATGTCCCGTGTGTATTAAACAATCAGGGGAACACACTCTCCTCAATTATACTGTTCACCTGGTAACATGTCCCGTGCGTATTAAACAATCAGGGGAACACACTCTCCTCACTTATACTGTTCACCTGGTAACATGTCCCGTGTGTATTAAACCATCAGGGGAACACACTCTCCTCACTTATACTGTTCACCTGGTAACATGTCCCATGTATATTAAACCATCAGGGGAACACACTCTCCTCACTTATACTGTTCACCTGGTAACATGTCCCGTGTGTATTAAACAATCAGGGGAACACTCTCTCTTCACTTATACTGTTCACCTGGTAACATGTCCCATGTATATTAAATAATCAGGGGAACAAAGTCTCCTCACTTATACAGTTCACCTTGTAACATGTCCCGTGTGTATAAAACAATCAGGGGAACACACTCTCCTCACTTATACTGTTCACCTGGTAACATGTCCCGCGTATATTAAACCATCAGGGGAACACACTCTCCTCACTTCTACTCTTCACCTGGTGACAAATCCCATCAGTATTAAACAATCATTGGATCACACTCTCCTCACTTATACTGTTCACCTGGTAACATGTCCCGTGAGTATTAAACAATCAGGGGAACACACTCTCCTCACTTATACTGTTCACCTGGTAACATGTCCTGTGTATATTAAACCATCAGGGGAACACATTCTCCTCACTTATACTGTTCACCTGCTAACATGTCCCGTGTATATTAAACCATCAGGGGAATACACTCTCCTCACTTATACTGTTCACCTGGTAACATGTCCCGTGCGTGTTAAAACATCAGGGGAACACACTCTCCTCACTTATACTGTTCACCTGGTAACATGTCCTGTGTGCATTAAATCATCAGGGGAACACACGCTCCTCACTTATACAGTTCACTTGGTGAAATGTCCCGTGCGTATTAAACCATCTGGGGAACACACTCTCCTCACTTATACTGTTCAGCTGGTAACATGTCCCGTGCATATTAAACCATCAGGGGAACACACTCTCCTCACTTAGACTGTTCATCTGGTAACATGTCCAGTGAATATTAAACCATCAGGGGAACACACTCTCCTCACTTATCCTGTTCACCTGGTGACATGTCCCGTGTGTATTAAACAATCAGGGGAACACACTCTCCTCACTTATACTGTTCACCTGGTAACATGTCCCGTGTATATTAAACCATCAGGGGAACACACTCTCCGCACTTATACTGTTCACCTGGTGACATGTCCCGTGTATATTAAACAATCAGGGGAACACACTCTCCGCACTTATACTGTTCACCTGGTGACATGTCCCGTGTATATTAAACAATCAGGGGAACACACTCTCCGCACTTATACTGTTCACCTGGTGACATGTCCCGTGTATATTAAACCATCAGGGGAACACACTCTCCGCACTTATACTGTTCACCTGGTAACATGTCCCGAGTGTATTAAACAATCAGGGGAACACACTCTCCTCACTTATACTGTTCACCTGGTAACATGTCCCGTGCGTGTTAAACCATCAGGGGAACACACTCTCCTCACTTATACTGTTCACCTGGTAACATGACCCGTGCGTATTAAACAATCAGGAGAACACACTCTCCTCACTTATACTGTTCACCTGTTGACATGTCCTGTTTGTATTAAACCATCAGGGGAACTCACTCTCCTCACTTATCCTGTTCACCTGGTAACATGTCCCGTGCGTATTAAACAATCAGGGGAGCACACTCTCCTCACTTATACTGTTCACCTGGTAACCTGTCCCGTGCGTATTAAACAATCAGGGGAACACACTCTCCTCACTTATACTGTTCACCTGGTAACATGTCCCGTGTGTATTAAACAATCAGGGGAACACACTCTCCTCACTATTCTGTTCACCTGGTAACATGTCCCGTGTGTATTAAACAATCAGGGGAACACACTCTCCTCACTTATACTGTTCACCTGGTAACATGTCCCGTGCGTATTAAACAATCAGGGGAACACACTCTCCTCACTTATACTGTTCACCTGGTAACATGTCCCGTGTGTATTAAACCATCAGGGGAACACACTCTCCTCACTTATACTGTTCACCTGGTAACATGTCCCATGTATATTAAACCATCAGGGGAACACACTCTCCTCACTTATACTGTTCACCTGGTAACATGTCCCATGTATATTAAACCATCAGGGGATCACACTCTCCTCACTTACACTGTTCACCTGGTAACATGTCCCGTGTGTATTAAACAATCAGGGGAACACTCTCTCTTCACTTATACTGTTCACCTGGTAACATGTCCCATGTATATTAAACCATCAGGGGAACAAAGTCTCCTCACTTATACTGTTCACCTGGTAACATGTCCCGTGTGTATAAAACAATCAGGGGAACACACTCTCCTCACTTATACTGTTCACCTGGTAACATGTCCCGCGTATATTAAACCATCAGGGGAACACACTCTCCTCACTTCTACTCTTCACCTGGTGACAAATCCCATCAGTATTAAACAATCAGGGGAACACACTCTCCTCACTTATACTGTTCACCTGGTAACATGTCCCGTGAGTATTAAACAATCAGGGGAACACACTCTCCTCACTTATACTGTTCACCTGGTAACATGTCCTGTGTATATTAAACCATCAGGGGAACACATTCTCCTCACTTATACTGTTCACCTGCTAACATGTCCCGTGTATATTAAACCATCAGGGGAATACACTCTCCTCACTTATACTGTTCACCTGGTAACATGTCCCGTGCGTGTTAAAACATCAGGGGAACACACTCTCCTCACTTATACTGTTCACCTGGTAACATGTCCTGTGTGCATTAAATCATCAGGGGAACACACGCTCCTCACTTATACAGTTCACTTGGTGAAATGTCCCGTGCGTATTAAACCATCAGGGGAACACACTCTCCTCACTTAGACTGTTCACCTGGTAACATGTCCCGTGTGTATAAAACAATCAGGGGAACACACTCTCCTCACTTATACTGTTCACCTGGTAACATGTCCCGCGTATATTAAACCATCAGGGGAACACATTCTCCTCACTTCTACTCTTCACCTGGTGACAAATCCCATCAGTATTAAACAATCATTGGATCACACTCTCCTCACTTATACTGTTCACCTGGTAACATGTCCTGTGTATATTAAACCATCAGGGGAACACACTCTCCTCACTTATACTGTTCACCTGGTAACATGTCCTGTGTGCATTAAATCATCAGGGGAACACACGCTCCTCACTTATACAGTTCACTTGGTGAAATGTCCCGTGCGTATTAAACCATCAGGGGAACACACTCTCCTCACTTATACTGTTCAGCTGGTAACATGTCCCGTGCATATTAAACCATCAGGGGAACACGCTCTCCTCACTTAGACTGTTCATCTGGTAACATGTCCAGTGAATATTAAACCATCAGGGGAACACACTCTCCTCACTTATCCTGTTCACCTGGTGACATGTCCCGTGTGTATTAAACAATCAGGGGAACACACTCTCCGCACTTATACTGTTCACCTGGTTACATGTCCCGTGTATATTAAACAATCAGGGGAACACACTCTCCTCACTTATACTGTTCACCTGGTAACATGTCCCGTGCGTGTTAAACCATCAGGGGAACACACTTTCCTCACTTATACTGTTCACCTGGCAACATGTCCCGTGAATATTAAACCATCAGGGGAAAGCACTCTCCTCACTTATACTGTTCACCTGGTAACATGTCCCGTGTGCATTAAACCATCAATGGAACATACTCTCCTCACTTATACTGTTCACCTGGTAACATGTCCCGTGCGTGTTAAACCATCAGGGGAACACACTGTCCTCACTTATACTGTTCACCTGGCAACATGTCCCGTGAGTATTAAACAATCAGGGGAAAACACTCTCCTCACTTATACTGTTCACCTGGTAACATGTCCCGTGCGTGTTAAACCATCAGGGGAACACACTCTCCTCACTTATACTGTTCACCTGGTAATATGTCCCGTGTATATTAAACCATCAGGGGAACACACTCTCCTCACTTATACTGTTCACCTGGTAACATGTCCCGTGTATATTAAACCATCAGGGGAACACACTCTCCTCACTTATACTGTTCACCTGGTAACATGTCCCGTGCGTGTTAAACCATCAGGGGAACACACTGTCCTCACTTATACTGTTCACCTGGCAACATGTCCCGTGAGTATTAAACAATCAGGGGAAAACACTCTCCTCACTTATACTGTTCACCTGGTAACATGTCCCGTGCGTGTTAAACCATCAGGGGAACACACTCTCCTCACTTATACTGTTCACCTGGTAATATGTCCCGTGTATATTAAACCATCAGGGGAACACACTCTCCTCACTTATACTGTTCACCTGGTAATATGTCCCGTGTATATTAAACCATCAGGGGAACACACTCTCCTCACTTATACTGTTCACCAGGTGACATGTCCCGTGTGTATTAAACAATCAGGGGAACACACTCTCCTCACTTATACTGTTCACCTGGTAACATGTCCCGTGCGTATTAAACAATCAGGGGAACACACTCTCCTCACTTATACTGTTCACCTGGTAACATGTCCCGTGTGTATTAAACCATCAGGGGAACACACTCTCCTCACTTATACTGTTCACCTGGTAACATGTCCCATGTATATTAAACCATCAGGGGAACACACTCTCCTCACTTATACTGTTCACCTGGTAACATGTCCCATGTATATTAAACCATCAGGGGAACAAAGTCTCCTCACTTATACTGTTCACCTGGTACCATGTCCCGTGTGTATAAAACAATCAGGGGAACACACTCTCCTCACTTATACTGTTCACCTGGTAACATGTCCTGTGTATATTAAACCATCAGGGGAACACATTCTCCTCACTTATACTGTTCACCTGCTAACATGTCCCGTGTATATTAAACCATCAGGGGAATACAGACTCCTCGCTTATACGGTTCACCTGGTAACATGTCCCGTGTATATTAAACCATCAGGGGAACACACTCTCCTCACTTATACTGTTCACCTGGTAACATGTCCCGTGCGTGTTAAAACATCAGGGGAACACACTCTCCTCACTTATACTGTTCACCTGGTAACATGTCCTGTGTGCATTAAATCATCAGGGGAACACACGCTCCTCACTTATACAGTTCACTTGGTGAAATGTCCCGTGCGTATTAAACCATCAGGGGAACACACTCTCCTCACTTATACTGTTCAGCTGGTAACATGTCCCGTGCATATTAAACCATCAGGGGAACACGCTCTCCTCACTTAGACTGTTCATCTGGTAACATGTCCAGTGAATATTAAACAATCAGGGGAACACACTCTCCTCACTTATCCTGTTCACCTGGTGACATGTCCCGTGTGTATTAAACAATCAGGGGAACACACTCTCCGCACTTATACTGTTCACCTGGTGACATGTCCCGTGTATATTAAACCATCAGGGGAACACACTCTCCTCACTTATACTGTTCACCTGGTAACATGTCCCGTGCGTATTAAACCATCAGGGGAACACACTTTCCTCACTTATACTGTTCACCTGGCAACATGTCCCGTGAATATTAAACCATCAGGGGAAAGCACTCTCCTCACTTATACTGTTCACCTGGTAACATGTCCCGTGTGCATTAAACCATCAATGGAACACACTCTCCTCACTTATACTGTTCACCTGGCAACATGTCCCGTGAGTATTAAACAATCAGGGGAACACACTCTCCTCACTTATACTGTTCACCTGGTAATATGTCCCGTGTATATTAAACCATCAGGGGAACACACTCTCCTCACTTATACTGTTCACCAGGTGACATGTCCTGTGGATATTAAACCATCAGGGGAACACACTCTCCTCACTTATACTGTTCACCTGGTAACATGTCCCGTGCGTGTTAAACCATCAGGGGAACACACTCTCCTCACTTATACTGTTCACCTGGCAACATGTCCCGTGAGTATTAAACAATCAGGGGAACACACTCTCCTCACTTATACTGTTCACCTGGTAACATGTCCTGTGCGTGTTAAACCATCAGGGGAACACACTCTCCTCACTTATACTGTTCACCTGGCAACATGTCCCGTGAGTATTAAACAATCAGGGGAACACACTCTCCTCACTAATACTGTTCACCTGGTGACATGTCCCGGGTATATTAAACCATCAGGGGAACACACTCTCCTCACTTATACTGTTCACTTGGTGACATGTCCCGTGTGTATTAAACAATCAGGGGAACACACTCTCCTCACTTATACTGTTCACCTGGTAACAGGTCCCGTGCGTGTTAAACCATCAGGGGAACACACTCTCCGCACTTATACTGTTCACCTGGTGACATGTCCCGTGTATATTAAACCATCAGGGGAACACACTCTCCTCACTTATACTGTTCACCTGGTAACATGTCCCGTGTGTATTAAACAATCAGGGGAACACACTCTCCTCACTTATACTGTTCAGCTGGTAACATGTCCCGTGCGTGTTAAACAATCAGGGGAACACACTCTCCTCACTTATACTGTTCACCTGGTGACATGTCCCGTGTATATTAAACCATCAGGGGAACACACTCTCCTCACTTATACTGTTCACCTGGTAACATGTCCCGTGTGTATTAAACAATCAGGGGAACACACTCTCCTCACTTATACTGTTCACCTGGTAACATGTCCCGTGCGTGTTAAACCATCAGGGGAACACACTTTCCTCACTTATACTGTTCACCTGGCAACATGTCCCGTTAATATTAAACCATCAGTGGAAAGCACTCTCCTCACTTATACTGTTCACCTGGCAACATGTCCTGTGTGCATTAAATCATCAGGGGAACACACTCTCCTCACTTATGCTGTTCACCTGGTAATATGTCCAGTGTATATTAAACCATCAGGGGAACACACTCTCCTCACTTATGCTGTTTACCTGGTAACATGTCCTGTGTGCATTAAACAATCAGGGGAACACACTCTCCTCACTTATACAGTTCACTTGGTGAAATGTCCCGTGCATATTAAACCATCAGCGGAACACACTCTCCTCACTTATGCTGTTTACCTGGTAACATGTCCTGTGTGCATTAAACAATCAGGGGAACTCACTCTCCTCACTTATACTGTTCATCTGGTGACATGTCCCGTGTGTATTAAACAAACAGGGGAAAACACTCTCCTCAGTTATACTGTTCACCTGTTGACATGTCCTGTTTGTATTAAACCATCAGGGGAACTCACTCTCCTCACTTATCCTGTTCACCTGGTAACATGTCCCGTGTGTATTAAACAAACAGGGGAACACACTCTCCTCACATATACTGTTCACCTGGTAATATGTCCCGTGTATATTAAACCATCAGTGGAACACACTCTCCTCACTTATACTGTTCACCTGGTAACATGTCCCGTGTATATTAAACCATCAGGGGAACACACTCTCCTCACTTATACTGTTCACCTGGTAACATGTCCCGTGCGTGTTAAACCATCAGGGGAACACACTGTCCTCACTTATACTGTTCACCTGGCAACATGTCCCGTGAGTATTAAACAATCAGGGGAAAACACTCTCCTCACTTATACTGTTCACCTGGTAACATGTCCCGTGCGTGTTAAACCATCAGGGGAACACACTCTCCTCACTTATACTGTTCACCTGGTAATATGTCCCGTGTATATTAAACCATCAGGGGAACACACTCTCCTCACTTATACTGTTCACCTGGTAATATGTCCCGTGTATATTAAACCATCAGGGGAACACACTCTCCTCACTTATACTGTTCACCAGGTGACATGTCCCGTGTGTATTAAACAATCAGGGGAACACACTCTCCTCACTTATACTGTTCACCTGGTAACATGTCCCGTGTGTATTAAACCATCAGGGGAACACACTCTCCTCACTTATACTGTTCACCTGGTAACATGTCCCATGTATATTAAACCATCAGGGGAACACACTCTCCTCACTTATACTGTTCACCTGGTAACATGTCCCATGTATATTAAACCATCAGGGGAACAAAGTCTCCTCACTTATACTGTTCACCTGGTAACATGTCCCGTGTGTATAAAACAATCAGGGGAACACACTCTCCTCACTTATACTGTTCACCTGGTAACATGTCCCGCGTATATTAAACCATCAGGGGAACACATTCTCCTCACTTCTACTCTTCACCTGGTGACAAATCCCATCAGTATTAAACAATCATTGGATCACACTCTCCTCACTTATACTGTTCACCTGGTAACATGTCCCGTGAGTATTAAACAATCAGGGGAACACACTCTCCTCACTTATACTGTTCACCTGGTAACATGTCCTGTGTATATTAAACCATCAGGGGAACACATTCTCCTCACTTATACTGTTCACCTGCTAACATGTCCCGTGTATATTAAACCATCAGGGGAATACAGACTCCTCGCTTATACGGTTCACCTGGTAACATGTCCCGTGTATATTAAACCATCAGGGGAACACACTCTCCTCACTTATACTGTTCACCTGGTAACATGTCCCGTGCGTGTTAAAACATCAGGGGAACACACTCTCCTCACTTATACTGTTCACCTGGTAACATGTCCTGTGTGCATTAAATCATCAGGGGAACACACGCTCCTCACTTATACAGTTCACTTGGTGAAATGTCCCGTGCGTATTAAACCATCAGGGGAACACACTCTCCTCACTTATACTGTTCAGCTGGTAACATGTCCCGTGCATATTAAACCATCAGGGGAACACGCTCTCCTCACTTAGACTGTTCATCTGGTAACATGTCCAGTGAATATTAAACAATCAGGGGAACACACTCTCCTCACTTATCCTGTTCACCTGGTGACATGTCCCGTGTGTATTAAACAATCAGGGGAACACACTCTCCGCACTTATACTGTTCACCTGGTGACATGTCCCGTGTATATTAAACCATCAGGGGAACACACTCTCCTCACTTATACTGTTCACCTGGTAACATGTCCCGGGCGTATTAAACCATCAGGGGAACACACTTTCCTCACTTATACTGTTCACCTGGCAACATGTCCCGTGAATATTAAACCATCAGGGGAAAGCACTCTCCTCACTTATACTGTTCACCTGGTAACATGTCCCGTGTGCATTAAACCATCAATGGAACACACTCTCCTCACTTATACTGTTCACCTGGCAACATGTCCCGTGAGTATTAAACAATCAGGGGAACACACTCTCCTCACTTATACTGTTCACCTGGTAATATGTCCCGTGTATATTAAACCATCAGGGGAACACACTCTCCTCACTTATACTGTTCACCAGGTGACATGTCCTGTGGATATTAAACCATCAGGGGAACACACTCTCCTCACTTATACTGTTCACCTGGTAACATGTCCCGTGCGTGTTAAACCATCAGGGGAACACACTCTCCTCACTTATACTGTTCACCTGGCAACATGTCCCGTGAGTATTAAACAATCAGGGGAACACACTCTCCTCACTTATACTGTTCACCTGGTAACATGTCCTGTGCGTGTTAAACCATCAGGGGAACACACTCTCCTCACTTATACTGTTCACCTGGCAACATGTCCCGTGAGTATTAAACAATCAGGGGAACACACTCTCCTCACTAATACTGTTCACCTGGTGACATGTCCCGGGTATATTAAACCATCAGGGGAACACACTCTCCTCACTTATACTGTTCACTTGGTGACATGTCCCGTGTGTATTAAACAATCAGGGGAACACACTCTCCTCACTTATACTGTTCACCTGGTAACATGTCCCGTGCGTGTTAAACCATCAGGGGAACACACTCTCCGCACTTATACTGTTCACCTGGTGACATGTCCCGTGTATATTAAACCATCAGGGGAACACACTCTCCTCACTTATACTGTTCACCTGGTAACATGTCCCGTGTGTATTAAACAATCAGGGGAACACACTCTCCTCACTTATACTGTTCACCTGGTAACATGTCCCGTGCGTGTTAAACAATCAGGGGAACACACTCTCCTCACTTATACTGTTCACCTGGTGACATGTCCCGTGTATATTAAACCATCAGGGGAACACACTCTCCTCACTTATACTGTTCACCTGGTAACATGTCCCGTGTGTATTAAACAATCAGGGGAACACACTCTCCTCACTTATACTGTTCACCTGGTAACATGTCCCGTGCGTGTTAAACCATCAGGGGAACACACTTTCCTCACTTATACTGTTCACCTGGCAACATGTCCCGTTAATATTAAACCATCAGTGGAAAGCACTCTCCTCACTTATACTGTTCACCTGGCAACATGTCCTGTGTGCATTAAATCATCAGGGGAACACACTCTCCTCACTTATGCTGTTCACCTGGTAATATGTCCAGTGTATATTAAACCATCAGGGGAACACACTCTCCTCACTTATGCTGTTTACCTGGTAACATGTCCTGTGTGCATTAAACAATCAGGGGAACACACTCTCCTCACTTATACAGTTCACTTGGTGAAATGTCCCGTGCATATTAAACCATCAGCGGAACACACTCTCCTCACTTATGCTGTTTACCTGGTAACATGTCCTGTGTGCATTAAACAATCAGGGGAACTCACTCTCCTCACTTATACTGTTCATCTGGTGACATGTCCCGTGTGTATTAAACAAACAGGGGAAAACACTCTCCTCACTTATACTGTTCACCTGTTGACATGTCCTGTTTGTATTAAACCATCAGGGGAACTCACTCTCCTCACTTATCCTGTTCACCTGGTAACATGTCCCGTGTGTATTAAACAAACAGGGGAACACACTCTCCTCACATATACTGTTCACCTGGTAACATGTCCCGTGCGTATTAAACAATCAGGGGAACACACTCTCCTCACTTATACTGTTCACCTGGTAACATGTCCCGTGTGTATTAAACAATCAGGGGAACACACTCTCCTCACTTATACTGTTCACCTGGTAACATGTCCCGTGTGTATTAAACAATCAGGGGAACACACTCTCCTCACTATTCTGTTCACCTGGTAACATGTCCCGTGTGTATTAAACAATCAGGGGAACACACTCTCCTCACTTATACTGTTCACCTGGTAACATGTCCCCTGCGTATTAAACAATCAGGGGAACACACTCTCCTCACTTATACTGTTCACCTGGTAACATGTCCCGTGTGTATTAAACCATCAGGGGAACACACTCTCCTCACTTAAACTATTCACCTGGTAACATGTCCCATGTATATTAAACCATCAGGGGAACACACTCTCCTCACTTATACTGTTCACCTGGTAACATGTCCCGTGTGTATTAAACAATCAGGGGAACACTCTCTCTTCACTTAAACTGTTCACCTGGTAACATGTCCCATGTATATTAAACCATCAGGGGAACAAAGTCTCCTCACTTATACTGTTCACCTGGTAACATGTCCCGTGTGTATTAAACAATCAGGGGAACACACTCTCCTCACTTATACTGTTCACCTGGTAACATGTCCCATGTATATTAAACCATCAGGGGAACACACTCTCCTCAATTATACTGTTCACCTGGTAACATGTCCCGTGTGTATAAAACAATCAGGGGAACACACTCTCCTCACTTATACTGTTCACCTGGTAACATGTCCCGCGTATATTAAACCATCAGGGGAACACACTCTCCTCACTTATACTGTTCACCTGGTAACATGTCCCGTGTATATTAAACCATCAGGGGAACACACTCTCCTCACTTATACTGTTCACCTGGTAATATGTCCAGTGTATATTAAACCATCAGGCGAACACACTCTCCTCAATTATACTGTTCACCAGGTGACATGTCCCGTGTGTATTAAACAATCAGGGGAACACACTCTCCGCACTTATACTGTTCACCTGGTGAAATGTCCTGTGTATATTAAACCATCAGGGGAACACACTCTCCTCACTTATACTGTTCACCTGGTAACATGTCCCGTGTGTATTAAACAATCAGGGGAACACACTCTCCTCACTTATACTGTTCACCTGGTAACATGTCCCGTGAATATTAAACCATCAGGGGAACACACTCTCCTCACTTATACTGTTCACCTGGTAACATGTCCCGTGTGTATTAAACAATCAGGGGAACACACTCTCCTCACTTATACTGTTCACCTGGTAACATGTCCCGTGCGTGTTAAACCATCAGGGGAACACACTTTCCTCACTTATACTGTTCACCTGGCAACATGTCCCGTGAATATTAAACCATCAGTGGAAAGAACTCTCCTCACTTATACTGTTCACCTGGTAACATGTCCCGTGTGCATTAAACCATCACTGGAACACTCTCTCCTCACTTATACTGTTCACCTGGTAACATGTCCCGTGCGTGTTAAACCATCAGGGGAACACACTTTCCTCACTTATACTGTTCACCTGGCAACATGTCCTGTGTGCATTAAATCATCAGGGGAACACACTCTCCTCACTTATACAGTTCACTTGGTGAAATGTCCCATGCGTATTAAACCATCAGGGGAACACACTCTCCTCACTTATGCTGTTTACCTGGTAACATGTCCTGTGTGCATAAACAATCAGGGGAACAAACTCTCCTCACTTATACAGTTCACTTGGTGAAATGTCCCGTGCGTATTAAACCATCAGGGGAACACACTCTCCTCTCTTATGCTGTTTACCTGGTAACATGTCCTGTGTGCATTAAACAATCAGGGGAACACACTCTCCTCACTTATGCTGTTTACCTGGTAACATGTCCTGTGTGCATTAAACAATCAGGGGAACTCACTCTCCTCACTTATACGGTTCATCTGGTGACATGTCCCGTCAGTATTAAACCATAAGGTGAACACACTCTCCTCACTTATACTGTTCACCTGGTAACATGTCCCGTGTGTATTAAACAAACAGGGGAAAACACTCTCCTCACTTATACTGTTCACCTGTTGACATGTCCTGTTTGTATTAAACCATCAGGGGAACTCACTCTCCTCACTTATCCTGTTCACCTGGTAACATGTCCCGTGTGTATTAAACAAACAGGGGAACACACTCTCCTCACATATACTGTTCACCTGGTAACATGTCCCGTGCGTATTAAACAATCAGGGGAACACACTCTCCTCACTTATACTGTTCACCTGGTAACATGTCCCGTGTGTATTAAACAATCAGGGGAACACACTCTCCTCACTTATACTGTTCACCTGGTAACATGTCCCGTGCGTATTAAACAATCAGGGGAACACACTCTCCTCACTTATACTGTTCACCTGGTAACATGTCCCGTGTGTATTAAACAATCAGGGGAACACACTCTCCTCACTTATACTGTTCACCTGGTAACATGTCCCGTGCGTATTAAACAATCAGGGGAACACACTCTCCTCACTTATACTGTTCACCTGGTAACATGTCCCGTGTGTATTAAACCATCAGGGGAACACACTCTCCTCACTTATACTGTTCACCTGGTAACATGTCCCGTGTGTATTAAACAATCAGGGGAACACTCTCTCTTCACTTAAACTGTTCACCTGGTAACATGTCCCATGTATATTAAACCATCAGGGGAACAAAGTCTCCTCACTTATACTGTTCACCTGGTAACATGTCCCGTGTGTATTAAACAATCAGGGGAGCACACTCTCCTCACTTATACTGTTCACCTGGTAACATGTCCCATGTATATTAAACCATCAGGGGAACACACTCTCCTCAATTATACTGTTCACCTGGTAACATGTCCCGTGTGTATAAAACAATCAGGGGAACACACTCTCCTCACTTATACTGTTCACCTGGTAACATGTCCCGGGTGTATTAAAGCATCAGGGGAACACAGTCTCCTCACTTATACTGTTCACCTGGTAACATGTCCCGGGTGTATTAAAGCATCAGGGGAACACAGTCTCCTCACTTATACTGTTCACCTGGTAACATGTCCCGTGTATATTAAACCATCAGGGGAATACAGTCTCCTCGCTTATACCGTTCACCTGGTAACATGTCCCGTGTATATTAAACCATCAGGGGAACACACTCTCCTCACTTATACTGTTCACCAGGTGACATGTCCCGTGTGTAATAAACAATCAGGGGAACACACTCTCCTCACTTATACTGTTTACCTGGTAACATGTCCCGTGCGTGTTAAAACATCAGGGGAACACACTCTCCTCACTTATACTGTTCACCTGGTAACATGTCCTGTGTGCATTAAATCATCAGGGGAACACACTCTCCTCACTTATACAGTTCACTTGGTGAAATGTCCTGTGCGTATTAAACCATCAGGGGAACACACTCTCCTCACTTATACTGTTCAGCTGGTAACATGTCCCGTGCATATTAAACCATCAGGGGAACAAGCTCTCCTCACTTAGAACGTTCATCTGGTAACATGTCCAGTGAATATTAAACCATCAGGGGAACACATTCTCCTCACTTATCCTGTTCACCTGGTGACATGTCCCGTGTGTATTAAACAATCAGGGGAATTCACTCCCCTCACCTATACAGTTCACCTGGTATCATGTCCCGTGTATATTAAACCATCAGGGGAACAATCTCTCCTCACTTATACTGTTCATTTGGTTACATGTCCCGTGTATATTAAACCATCAGGGGAACACACTCTCCTCACTTATACTGTTCACCAGGTGACATGTCCCGTGTGTAATAAACAATCAGGGGAACACACTCTCCTCACTTATACTGTTCAACTGGTAACATGTCCCGTGCGTGTTAAAACATCAGGGGAAGGCACTCTCCTCACTTGTACTGTTCACCTGGTAACATGTCCTGTGTGCATTAAATCATCAGGGGAACACACTCTCCTCACTTATACAGTTCACTTGGTGAAATGTCCCGTGCGTATTAAACCATCAGGGGAACACACTCTCCTCACTTATACTGTTCAGCTGGTAACATGTCCCGTGCATATTAAACCATCAGGGGAACACGCTCTCCTCACTTATCCTGTTCACCTGGTGACATGTCCCTTGTGTATTAAACCAACAGGGCAACACACTCTCCTCACTTATACTGTTCACCTGGTAACATGTCCTGTGTATATTAAACCATCAGGGGAACACACTCTCCTCACTTATACTGTTCACCTGGTAACATGTCCCGTGCGTGTTAAACCATCAGGGGAACACACTCTCCTCACTTATACTGTTCACCTGGAAACATGTCCCGTGCATATTAAACAGTGAGGGGAATTCACTCCCCTCACTTATACTGTTCACCTGGTATCATGTCGTGTGTATATTAAACCATCAGGGGAACACACTCTCCTCACTTATACTGTTCACCTGGTAACATGTCCCGTGCGTGTTAAACCATCAGGGGAACACACTCTCCTCACTTATACTGTTCATTTGGTTACATGTCCCGTGTATATTAAACCATCAGGGGAACACACTCTCCTCACTTATACTGTTCACCTGGTAACATGTCCCGTGTGTATTAAACCATCAGGGGAACACACTCTCCTCACTTCTACTGTTCGCCTGGTAACGTGTCCCGTGTATATTTAACAATCAGGGGAACACACTCTCCTCACTTATACTGTTCACCTGGTAACATGTCCCGTGTATATTAAACCATCAGCGGAACACACTCTCCTCACTTATACTGTTCACCTGGTAACATGTCCCGGGTGTATTAAAGCATCAGGGGAACACAGTCTCCTCACTTATACTGTTCACCTGGTAACATGTCCCGGGTGTATTAAAGCATCAGGGGAACACAGTCTCCTCACTTATACTGTTCACCTGGTAACATGTCCCGTGTATATTAAACCATCAGGGGAATACAATCTCCTCGCTTATACCGTTCACCTGGTAACATGTCCCGTGTATATTAAACCATCAGGGGAACACACTCTCCTCACTTATACTGTTCACCAGGTGACATGTCCCGTGTGTAATAAACAATCAGGGGAACACACTCTCCTCACTTATACTGTTTACCTGGTAACATGTCCCGTGCGTGTTAAAACATCAGGGGAACACACTCTCCTCACTTATACTGTTCACCTGGTAACATGTCCTGTGTGCATTAAATCATCAGGGGAACACACTCTCCTCACTTATACAGTTCACTTGGTGAAATGTCCCGTGCGTATTAAACCATCAGGGGAACACACTCTCCTCACTTATACTGTTCAGCTGGTAACATGTCCCGTGCATATTAAACCATCAGGGGAACAAGCTCTCCTCACTTAGAACGTTCATCTGGTAACATGTCCAGTGAATATTAAACCATCAGGGGAACACATTCTCCTCACTTATCCTGTTCACCTGGTGACATGTCCCGTGTGTATTAAACAATCAGGGGAATTCACTCCCCTCACCTATACAGTTCACCTGGTATCATGTCCCGTGTATATTAAACCATCAGGGGAACAATCTCTCCTCACTTATACTGTTCATTTGGTTACATGTCCCGTGTATATTAAACCATCAGGGGAACAAACTCTCCTCACTTATACTGTTCACCAGGTGACATGTCCCGTGTGTAATAAACAATCAGGGGAACACACTCTCCTCACTTATACTGTTCAACTGGTAACATGTCCCGTGCGTGTTAAAACATCAGGGGAAGGCACTCTCCTCACTTGTACTGTTCACCTGGTAACATGTCCTGTGTGCATTAAATCATCAGGGGAACACACTCTCCTCACTTATACAGTTCACTTGGTGAAATGTCCCGTGCGTATTAAACCATCAGGGGAACACACTCTCCTCACTTATACTGTTCAGCTGGTAACATGTCCCGTGCATATTAAACCATCAGGGGAACACGCTCTCCTCACTTATCCTGTTCACCTGGTGACATGTCCCTTGTGTATTAAACCAACAGGGCAACACACTCTCCTCACTTATACTGTTCACCTGGTAACATGTCCTGTGTATATTAAACCATCAGGGGAACACACTCTCCTCACTTATACTGTTCACCTGGTAACATGTCCCGTGCGTGTTAAACCATCAGGGGAACACACTCTCCTCACTTATACTGTTCACCTGGAAACATGTCCCGTGCATATTAAACAGTGAGGGGAATTCACTCCCCTCACTTATACTGTTCACCTGGTATCATGTCGTGTGTATATTAAACCATCAGGGGAACACACTCTCCTCACTTATACTGTTCACCTGGTAACATGTCCCGTGCGTGTTAAACCATCAGGGGAACACACTCTCCTCACTTATACTGTTCATTTGGTTACATGTCCCGTGTATATTAAACCATCAGGGGAACACACTCTCCTCACTTATACTGTTCACCTGGTAACATGTCCCGTGTGTATTAAACCATCAGGGGAACACACTCTCCTCACTTCTACTGTTCGCCTGGTAACGTGTCCCGTGTATATTTAACAATCAGGGGAACACACTCTCCTCACTTATACTGTTCACCTGGTAACATGTCCCGTGTATATTAAACCATCAGCGGAACACACTCTCCTCACTTATACTGTTCACCTGGTAACATGTCCCGTGTGCATTAAACCATCAGGGGAACACACTCTCCTCACTTATACTGATCACCTGGTGACATGTCCCGGGTATATTAAAAAATCAGGGGAATTCACTCTCCTCTCTTATACTGTTCACCTGGTATCATGTCCTGTGTATATTAAACCAACAGGGGAACACACTCTCCTCACTTATACTGTTCACCTGGTAACATGTCCCGTGCGTGTTAAACAATCAGGGGAACACACTCCCCTCACTTATACTGTTCACCTGGTAACATGTCCCGTGCGTGTTAAACAATCAGGGGAATACACTCTCCTCACTTATACTGTTCACCTGGTGACATGTCCCGTGCGTATTAAACCATCAGGGTAACAATCTCTCCTCACTTATACTGTTCACCTGGCAACATGTCACGTGTGTACTAAACGATCAGGGGAACACAATCTCCTCACTTATACTGTTCACCTGGGAACATGTCCAGTGTATATTAAACCATCAGGGGAACACACTCTCCTCACTTATACTGTTCACCTGGTAACAAGTCCCGTGTATATTAAACCATCAGGGGAACACACTCTCCTCACTTATACTGTTCAACTGGGAACATGTCCTGTGTATATTAAACCATCAGGGGAAGACCCTCTCCTCACTTATACTGTTCAACTGGGAACATGTCCTGTGTATATTAAACCATCAGGGGAAGACCCTCTCCTCACTTATACTGTTCAACTGGGAACATGTCCTGTGTATATTAAACCATCAGGGGAACACACTCTCCTCACTTATACTGTTCAACTGGGAACATGTCCTGTGTATATTAAACCATCAGGGGAAGACCATCTCCTCACTTATACTGTTCACCTGGTAACATGTCCCATGTAATTTAAACCATCAGGGGAACACACTCTCTTCACTTATACTGTTCAGCTGGTAACAAGTCCCGTGTGTATTAAACCATCAGGGGAACACACTCTCCTCACTTATACTGTTCATCTGGTAACATGTCCCGTGTATATTAAACCATCAGGGGAAAACATAATCCTCACTTATACAGTTCACCTGGTAACATGTCCCGTGCGTGTTAATCAATCAGGGGAACACATTCTCCTCACTTATACTGTTCACCTGGGAACATGTCCCTTGTATATTAAACCATCAGGGGAACACACTCTCCTCACTTATACTGTTCACCTGGTAACAAGTCCCATGTATATTAAACCATCAGGGGAAAGCCCTCTCCTCAATTATACTGTTCAACTGGTGACATGTCACGTGTGTATTAAACCATCAGGGGAACACACTCTCCTCACTGATACTGTTCACCTGGTGACATGTCCCGGGTGTATTAAACAATCAGGGGAACTCACTCTCTTCACTTTTACTGTTCACCTGTTGACATGTCGTGTGTTTTAAACCATCAGGGGAACACACACTCCTCACTTATAGTGTTCACCTGGTAACATGTCCCGTGTGTATTAAACAATCAGGGGAACACACTCTCCTCACTTATACTGTTCACCTGGTGACATGTCCAGTGTGTATTAAACAATCAGGGGAACACACTCTCCTCACTTATACTGTTCACCTGGTAACATGTCCCGTGTGTATTAAACAATCAGGGGAACACACTCTCCTCACTTATAGTGTTCACCTGGTAACATGTCCCGTGTGTATTAAACAATCAGGGGAACACACTCTCCTTACTTATACTGTTCACCTGGTGACATGTCCCGTGTGTATTAAACAATCAGGGGAACACATTCTCCTCACTTATACTGTTCACCTGGTGACATGTCCCGTGTGTATTAAACAATCAGGGGAACACATTCTCCTCACTTATACTGTTCACCTGGTAACATATCCCGTGTATATTAAACCATCAGGGGAACACAATCTCCTCACTTATACTGTTCACCTGGTAACATGTGCCGTGTATATTAAACCATCAGGGGAACACAATCTCCTCACTTATACTGTTCATCTGGTAAAATGTCCCGTGTATATTAAACCATCAGGGAAACACACTCTCTTCACTAATACTGTTCATCTGGTAAAATGTCCCGTGTATATTAAACCATCAGGGAAACACACTCTCTTCACTTATACTGTTCATCTGGTAAAATGTCCCGTGTATATTAAACCAACAGGGAAACACACTCTCTTCACTTATACTGTTCATCTGGTAAAATGTCCCGTGTATATTAAACCATCAGGGGAACACACTCTCCTCACTTATATTGTTCACCTGGTAACATATCCCGTGTATATTAAACCATCAGGGGAACACAATCTCCTCACTTATACTGTTCATCTGGTAAAATGTCCCGTGTATATTAAACCATCAGGGGAACACAATCTCCTCACTTAAACTGTTCATCTGGTAAAATGTCCCGTGTGTATTAAACAATCAGGGGAACACACTCTCCTCACTTATACTGTTCACCTGGTAACATATCCCGTGTATATTAAACCATCAGGGGAACACACTCTCCTCACTTATACTGTTCACCTGGTAACATGTCCCGTTTATATTAAACCATCAGGGGAACACACTCTCCTCACTTATACTGTTCACCTGGTAACATATCCCGTGTATATCAAACCATCAGGGGAACACAATCTCCTCACTTATACTGTTCATCTGGTAAAATGTCCCGTGTATATTAAACCATCAGGGGAACACAATCTCCTCACTTATACTGTTCACCTGGTAACATGTCCTGTGTATATTAAACCATCAGGGCAACACACTCTCCTCACTTATACTGTTCATCTGGTAACAAGTCCCGTGTGTATTAAACCATCAGGGGAACACACTCTCCTCACTTATACTGTTCACCTGGTAACATGTCCCGTGTGTATTAAACCATCAGGGGAACACTCTCTCCTCACTTATACTGTTCACCTGGTAACATGTCCCGTGTGTATTAAACAATCAGGGGAACACACTCTCTTCACTTATACTGTTCACGTGGTAACATGTCCCGTGTATATTAAACCATCAGGGGAGCACAATCTCCTCACTTATACTGTTCATCTGGTAACATGTCCCGAATGTATTAAACCATCAGGGGAACACACTCTCCTCACTTATACTGTTCACCTGGTAACATGTCCTGTGTATATTAAACCATCAGGGCAACACACTCTCCTCACTTATACTGTTCACCTGGTAACATGTACCTTGTATATTAAACCATCAGGGGAACACACTCTCCTCACTTATACTGTTCACCTGGTAACATGTCCCGTGCGTGTTAAACCATCAGGGGAACACACTCTCCTCACTTATACTGTTCACCTGGTGACATGTACCTTGTATATTAAACCATCAGGGGAACACACTCTCCTCACTTATACTGTTCACCTGGAAACATGTCCCGTGCATATTAAACAATCAGGGGAATTCACTCCCCTCACTTATACTGTTCACCTGGTAACATGTACCTTGTATATTAAACCATCAGGGGAACACACTCTCCTCACTTATACTGTTCACCTGGTAACATGTCCCGTGCGTGTTAAACCATCAGGGGATCACACTCTCCTCACTTATACTGTTCACCTGGAAACATGTCCCGTGCATATTAAACAATCAGGGGAATTCACTCCCCTCACTTATACTGTTCACCTGGTAACATGTCGTGTGTATATTAAACCATCAGGGGAACACACTCTCCTCACTTATACTGTTCACCTGGTAACATGTCCCGTGCGTGTTAAACCATCAGGGGAACACACTCTCCTCACTTATACTGTTCATTTGGTTACATATCCCGTGTATATTAAACCATCAGGGGAACACACTCTCCTCACTTATACTGTTCACCTGGTAACATGTCCCGTGCGTGTTAAACCATCAGGGGAACACACTCTCCTCACTTATACTGTTCACTTGGTTACATGTCCCGTGTGTATTAAACAATCAGGGGAACTCACACTCCTCACTTATACTGTTCACCTGGTAACATGTCCCGTGTGTATTAAACCATCAGGGGAACACACTCTCCTCACTTATACTGTTCGCCTGGTAACGTGTCCCGTGTATATTTAACAATCAGGGGAACACACTCTGCTCACTTATACTGTTCACCTGGTAACATGTCCCGTGTATATTAAACCATCAGGGGAACACATAATCCTCACTTATACTGTTCACCTGCTAACATGTCCCGTGTATATTAAACCATCAGGGGAATACAGTCTCCTCACTTATACTGTTCACCTGGTAACATGTCCCGTGTATATTAAACCATCAGCGGAACACACTCTCCTCACTTATACTGATCACCTGGTGACATGTCCCGTGTATATTAAAAAATCAGGGGAACTCACTCTCCTCTCTTATACTGTTCACCTGGTATCATGTCCTGTGTATATTAAACCAACAGGGGAACACACTCTCCTCACTTATACTGTTCACCTGGTAACATGTCCCGTGCGTGTTAAACAATCAGGGGAACACACTCCCCTCACTTATACTGTTCACCTGGTAACATGTCCCGTGCGTGTTAAACAATCAGGGGAATACACTCTCCTCACTTATACTGTTCACCTGGTGACATGTCCCGTGCGTATTAAACCATCAGGGTAACAATCTCTCCTCACTTATACTGTTCACCTGGCAACATGTCACGTGTATACTAAACGATCAGGGGAACACAATCTCCTCACTTATACTGTTCACCTGGTAACATGTCCCATGTATATTAAACCATCAGGGGAACACAGTCTCCTCATTATACTGTTCACCTGGTAACATGTCCCGTGTGTATTAAACCATCAGGGGAAAACATAATCCTCACTTATACTGTTCACCTGGGAACATGTCCCATGTATATTAAACCATCAGGGGAAAACATAATCCTCACTTATACTGTTCACCTGCTAACATGTCCCGTGTATATTAAACCATCAGGGGAACACACTCTCCTCACTTATACTGTTCAACTGGGAACATGTCCTGTGTATATTAAACCATCAGGGGAAGACCCTCTCCTCACTTATACTGTTCAACTGGGAACATGTCCTGTGTATATTAAACCATCAGGGGAACACACTCTCCTCACTTATACTGTTCAACTGGGAACATGTCCTGTGTGTATTAAACCATCAGGGGAACACACTCTCCTCACTTACACTGTTCACCTGGTAACATGTCCCGTGCGTGTTAATCAATCAGGGGAACACACTCTCCTCACTTATACTGTTCACCTGGCAACATGTCCAGTGTATACTAAACGATCAGGGGAACACACTCTCCTAATTTATACTGTTCACCTGGAAACATGTCCCGTGTATATTAAACCATCAGGGGAAAGCACTCTCCTCACTTATAGATTTCACCTGGTAACATGTCCCATGTGCATTAAACAATCAGGGGAACACACTCTCCTCACTTATACTGTTCACCTGGTGACATGTCCCGTGTGTATAAAACAATCAGGGGAACACACTCTCCTCACTATTCTGTTCACCTGGTAACATGTCCCGTGTGTATTAAACAATCAGGGGAACACACTCTCCTCACTTATACTGTTCACCTGGTAACATGTCCCGTGTGCATTAAACCATCAGGGAAACACAGTCTCCTCACTTATACTGTTCACCTGGGAACATGTCCCGTGCGCATTAAACAATCAGGGGAACACACTCTCCTCACTGATACTGTTCACCTGGTAACATGTCCCGTGTGCATTAAACCATCAGGGGAACACACTCTCCTCACTTATACTGTTCACCTGGTAACATGTCCCGTGTGCATTAAACAATCAGCGGAAAACGCTCTCCTCACTATTCTGTTCACCTGGTAACATGACCCGTGTGTATTAAACAATCGGGGGAATACACTCTCCTCACTTATACTGTTCACCTGGTGACGTGTCCCGTGTGCATTAAACAATCAGCGGAAAACGCTCTCCTCACTATTCTGTTCACCTGGTAACATGACCCGTGTGTATTAAACAATCAGGGGAATACACTCTCCTCACTTATACTGTTCACCTGGTAACATGTCCCATGTATATTAAACCATCAGTGGAGCACACTCTCTTCACTTATACTGTTCACCTGTTAACATGTCCCATGTATATGAAACCATCAGGGGTACACACTCTCCTCACTTCTGCTGTTCACCTGGTAACATGTCCCGTGTGCATTAAAAAATCAGGGGAACACACTCTCTTCACTTATACTTTTCACCTAGTGACATGTCCTGTGTATATTAAACCATCAGGGGAACACACTCTCCTCACTTATACTCTTCACCAGGTAACATGTCCTGTGAATATTAAACCATCAGGGGAACACACTCTCCTCACTTATACTGTTCACCTGGTGACATGTCCCGTGTATTTTAAACCATCAGGGGAACACACTCTGCTCACTTACACTGTTCACCTGGTAACATGTCCCGTGCAAGTTAAACCATCATGGGAACTCACTCTCCTCACTTATAGATTTCACCTGGTAACATATCCCGTGTGCATTAAACAATCAGGGGAACACACTCTCCTCACTTATTCTGTTCTCCTGGTGACATGTCCCGTGTGTATTATACAATCAGGGGAACACACTCTCCTCACTTATCCTGTTCATCTGGTAACATGTCCCGTGCGTATTAAACAATCAGGGGAACACACTCTCCTCACTTATCCTGTTCATCTGGTAACATGTCCCGTGCGTATTAAACAATCAGGGGAAAACACTCTCCTCACTTATATCGTTGACCTGGTAACATGTCCCGTGTGTATTAAACAATCAGGGGAACACACTCTCCTCACTTATACTGTTCACCTGGTGACATGTCCTGTGTATATTAAACAATCAGGGGAACACACTCTCCTCTCTTATACAGTTCATCTGGTAACATGTCCCGTGCGTATTAAACTATCAGGGGAACACACTCTCCTCACTTATACTTGTCACCTGGTAACATGTCCCGTGTGCATTAAACAATCAGGGGAACACATTCTCCTCACTTATACTGTTCATCTGGTAACATGTCCCGTGCGTATTAAACTATCAGGGGAACACACTCTCCTCACTTATACTTGTCACCTGGTAACATGTCCCATGCGGATTAAACTATCAGGGGAACACACTCTCCACAATTATACTGTTCACCTGGTGACGTGTCCCGTTTGCATTAAACAATCAGGGGAACACACTCTCCTCACTTATACTGTTCACCTGGTGACGTGTCCCGTGTGTATTAAACCATCAGGGGAACACACTTACCTCAAATATACTTTTCACCTGGTAACATGTCCCTTGTGCATTAAACAATCAGGGGCAAACACTCTGCTCACTATACTGTTCACCTGGTAACATGTCCTGTGTATATTAAACCATCAGGGGAACACATTCTCCTCACTTATACTGGTCACCTGGTGACGTGTCCCGTGTGTATTAAACCATCAGGGGAACACACTTACCTCAAATATACTTTTCACCTGGTAACATGTCCCTTGTGCATTAAACAATCAGGGGCAAACACTCTGCTCACTATACTGTTCACCTGGTAACATGTCCCATGTGTATTAAACAATCAGGGGAACACACTCTCCTCACTTATACTGGTCACCTGGTAACATGTCCCGTGCGTATTAAACAATCAGGGGAACACACTCTCCTCACTTATACTGTTCACCTGGTGACATGTCCTGTGTATATTAAATAATCAGGGGAACACACTCTCCTCACTTATACTGTTCATCTGGTAACATGTCCCGTGCGTATTAAACCATCAGGGGAACACACTCTCCTCACTTATACTGTTCACCTGGTGACATGTCCTGTGTATATTAAACAATCAGTGGAACACAACCTCCTCACTTACACTGTTCACCTGGTAACATGTCCCGTGTATATTAAATAATCAGGGGAACACACTCTCCTCACTTATACTGCTCATCTGGTGACGTGTCCCGTGTGCATTAAACAATCAGGGGAAAACACTCTCCTCACTTATACTGTTCACCTGGTGACGTGTCCCGTGTGCATTAAACAATCAGGGGAAAACACTCTCCTCACTTATACTGTTCACCTGGTAACATGTCCCGTGTATATTAAACCATCAGGGGAAAACAATCTCCTCACTTATACTGTTCACCTGGTGACATGTCCTGTGTGTATTAAACAATCAGGGGAACACACTCTCCTCACTTATACTGTTCATCTGGTAACATGTCCCGTGCGTATTAAACTATCAGGGGAACACACTCTCCTCACTTATACTGTTCACCTGGTAACATGTCCCGTGCGTATTAAACTATCAGGGGAACACACTCTCCTCACTTATACTGTTCACCTGGTAACATGTCCCGTGTATATTAAACAATCAGGGGAACACAATCTCCTCTCTTATACTGTTCATCTGGTAACATGTCCCGTGCGTATTAAACTATCAGGGGAACACACTCTCCTCACTTATACTTGTCACCTGGTAACATGTCCCGTGTGCATTAAACAATCAGGGGAACACACTCTCCTCACTTATACTGTTCATCTGGTAACATGTCCCGTGCGTATTAAACAATCAGGGGAACACACTCTCCTCACTTATACTGTTCATCTGGTAACATATCCCGTGCGGATTAAACTATCAGGGGAACACACTCTCCACAATTATACTGTTCACCTGGTGACGTGTCCCGTTTGCATTAAACAATCAGGGGAACACACTCTCCTCACTTATACTGTTCACCTGGTGACGTGTCCCGTGTGTATTAAACAATCAGGGGAACACACTCTCCTCAAATATACTTTTCACCTGGTAACATGTCCTGTGTGCATTAAACAATCAGGGGAAAACACTCTCCTCACTATACTGTTCACCTGGTAACATGTCCTGTGTATATTAAACCATCAGGGGAACACAATCTCCTCACTTATACTGTTCACCTGGTTACATGTCCCGTGTGTATTAAACAATCAGGGGAACACACTCTCCTCACTTATACTGTTCACCTGGTAACATGTCCCGTGTGTATTAAACAATCAGGGGAACACACTCTCCTCACTTATACTGTTCACCTGGTGACGTGTCCCTTGTATATTAAACAAACAGGGGACCACACTCTCCTCACTTATACTGTTCACCTGGTGACGTGTCCCGTGTGCATTAAACAATCAGGGGAACACATTCTCTTCACTTATACTCTTCACCTGGTAACATGTCCTGTGTATATTAAACCATCAGGGGAACACACTCTCCTCACTTCTACTGTTCACCTGGTAACATGTCCCGTGAATATTAAACCATCAGGGGAACACACTCTCCTCACTTACACTGTTCACCTGGTAACATGTCCCGTGTATATTGAACCATCAGGGGAACACAGTCTCCTCACTTATACTGTTCACCTGGTGACATGTCCTGTGTGTATTAAACCATCAGGGGAACACACTCTCCTCACTTACACTGATCACTTGGTAACATGTCCCGAGTATATTATACAATCAGGGGAACAAACTCTCCTCACTTACACTGTTCACCTGGTAACATGTCCCGTGTGCATTAAACAATCAGGGGAACACACTCTCCTCTCTTATACTGTTCACCTGGTAACATGTCCTGTGTATATTAAACAATCTGGGGAACACTCTCTCCTCACTTAGAGAGTTCACCAGGTAACATGTTAAACCATCAGGGGAACACACTCTCCTCTCTTATACTGTTCACCTGGTAACATGTCCTGTGTATATTAAACAATCTGGGGAACACTCTCTCCTCACTTAGAGAGTTCACCAGGTAACATGTTAAACCATCAGGGGAACACACTCTCCTCACTTTAACTGTTCACCTGGTGACATGTCCCGTGTGTATTAAACAATCAGGGGAACACACTCTCCGCACTTATACTGTTCACCTGGTGACATGTCCCGTGTATATTAAACCATCAGGGGAACACACTCTCCTCACTTATACTGTTCACCAGGTGACATGTCCCGTGCGTGTTAAACCATCAGGGGAACACACTCTCCTCACTTATACTGTTCACCTGGTAACATGTCCTGTGTGCATTAAATCATCAGGGGAACACACTCTCCTCACTTAAACTGTTCACCTGGTGACATGTCCCGTGTGTATTAAACAATCAGGGGAACACACTCTCCGCACTTATACTGTTCACCTGGTAACATGTCCCGTGAATATTAAACCATCAGGGGAAAGCACTCTCCTTACTTATACTGTTCACCTGGTAACATGTCCCGTGTGCATTAAACCATCAGTGGAACACTCTCTCCTCACTTATACTGTTCACCTGGTAACATGTCCTGTGTGCATTAAATCATCAGGGGAACACACTCTCCTCACTTATACAGTTCACTTGGTGAAATGTCCCGTGCGTATTAAACCATCAGGGGAACACACTCTCCTCACTTCTTCTGTTCAGCTGGTAACATGTCCCGTGCATATTAAACCATCAGGGGAACACGCTCTCCTCACTTAGACTGTTCATCTGGTAACATGTCCAGTGAATATTAAACCATCAGGGGAACACATTCTCCTCACTTATCCTGTTCACCTGGTGACATGCCACGTGCGTGTCAAACCATCAGGGGAACACACTCTCCTCACTTATACTGTTCACTTGGTTACATGTCCCGTGCATATTAAACAATCAGGGGAACACACTCTCCTCACTTATACTGTTCACCTGGTAACATGTCCCGTGTGTATTAAACAATCAGGGGAACACACTCTCCTCACTTATACTGTTCACCTGGTAACATGTCCCATGTATATTAAACCATCAGGGGAACACACTCTCCTCACTTATACTGTTCACCTGGTAACATGTCCAGTGTGTATAAAACAATCAGGGGAACACACTCTCTTCACTTATGCTGTTCACCTGGTAACATGTCCCGCGTATATTAAACCATCAGGGGAACACACTCTCCTCACTTATACTGTTCACCTGGTAACATGTCCCGGGTGTATTAAAGCATCAGGGGAACACAGTCTCCTCACTTATACTGTTCACCTGGTAACATGTCCCGTGAGTATTAAACAATCAGGGGAACACACTCTCCTCACTTATACTGTTCACCTGGTAACATGTCCTGTGTATATTAAACCATCAGGGGAACACATTCTCCTCACTTATACTGTTCACCTGCTAACATGTCCCGTGTATATTAAACCATCAGGGGAATACAGTCTCCTCACTTATACTGTTCACCTGGTAACATGACCCGTGCGTATTAAACAATCAGGGGAACACACGCTCCTCACTTATACTGTTCACCTGGTAACATGTCCCGTGTGTATTAAACAGTAAGGGGAACACACTCTCCTCACTTATACTGTTCACCTGTTGACATGTCCTGTTTGTTTTAAACCATCAGGGGATCTCACTCTCCTCACTTATACTGTTCTCCTGGTAACATGTCCTGTGTGTATTAAACAATCAGGGGAACACTCTCTCTTCACTTATACTGTTCACCTGCTAACATGTCCTGTGTATATTAAACAATCTGGGGAACACTCTCTCCTCACTTAGAGAGTTCACCAGGTAACATGTTAAACCATCAGGGGAACACACTCTCCTCACTTAAACTGTTCACCTGGTGACATGTCCCGTGTGTATTAAACAATCAGGGGAACACACTCTCCTCACTTATCCTGTTCACCAGGTGACATGTCCCGTGCGTGTTAAACCATCAGGGGAACACACTCTCCTCACTTATACTGTTCACCTGGTAACATGTCCCGTGAATATTAAACAATCAGGGGAACACTCTCTCCTCACTTCTACTGTTCACCTGGTAACATGTCCTGTGTGCATTAAATCATCAGGGGAACACACTCTTCTCACTTATACTGTTCACCTGGTGACATGTCCCGTGTGTATTAAACAATCAGGGGAATTCCCTCCCCTCACTTATACTGTTCACCTGGTAACATGCCCCGTGCGTGTCAAACCATCAGGGGAACACACTCTCCTCACTTATACTGTTCTCCTGGTAACATGTCCCGTCAGGATTAAACCATCAGGGGAACACAATCTCCTCACTTATGCTGTTCACTTGGTTACATGTCCAGTGTGTATTAAACAATCAGGGGAACACAATCTCCTCACTTATACTGTTCACCTGGTAACATGACACGTGCGTATTACACAATCAGGGGAACACACTCTCCTCACTTATACTGTTCACCTGGTAACATGTCCCATGTATATTAAACCATCAGGGGAACACACTCTCCTCACTTATACTGTTCACCTGGTAACATGTCCCGTGTGTATTAAACAATCAGGGGAACACACTCTCCTCACTTATACTGTTCACCTGGTAAGATGTCCCATGTATATTAAACCATCAGGGGAACACACTCTCCTCACTTCTACTCTTCACCTGGTGACACATCCCGTCAGTATGAAACAATCATTGGATCACACTCTCCTCACTTATACTGTTCACCTGGTAACATGTCCCGGGTGTATTAAAGCATCAGGGGAACACAGTCTCCTCACTTATACTGTTCACCTGGTAACATGTCCCGTGAGTATTAAACAATCAGGGGAACACACTCTCCTCACTTATACTGTTCACCTGGTAACATGTCCTGTGTATATTAAACCATCAGGGGAACACATTCTCCTCAATTATACTGTTCACCTGCTAACATGTCCCGTGTATATTAAACCATCAGGGGAATACAGTCTCCTCACTTATACTGTTCACCTGGTAACATGTCCCGTGTGTATTAAACAATCAGGGGAACATACTCTCCTCACTTATACTGTTCACATGGTAACATGACCCGTGCGTATTAAACAATCAGGGGAAATCACTCTCCTCACTTATACTGTTCACCTGTTGACATGTCCTGTTTGTTTTAAACCATCAGGGGATCTCACTCTCCTCACTTATACTGTTCTCCTGGTAACATGTCCTGTGTGTATTAAACAATCAGGGGAACACTCTCTCTTCACTTATACTGTTCACCTGGTAACATGTCCCATGTATATTAAACCATCAGGGGAACACACTCTCTTCACTTATACTGCTCACCTGGTAACATGTCCCGTGTGTATTAAACAATCAGGGGAACACACTCTCCTCACTTATACTGTTCACCTGGTAACATGTCCCATGTATATTAAACCATCAGGGGAACACACTCTCCTCACTTATACTGTTCACCTGGTAACATATCCCGTGTGTATAAAACAATCAGGGGAACACTCTCTCTTCACTTATGCTGTTCACCTGGTAACATGTCCCGCGTATATTAAACCATTAGGGGAACACACTCTCCTCACTTATACTGTTCACCTGGTAACATGTCCCGTGTATATTAAACCATCAGGGGAACACATAATCCTCACTTATACTGTTCACCTGCTAACATGTCCCGTGTATATTAAACCATCAGGGGAACACAATCTCCTCACTTATACTGTTCATCTGGTAACATGTCCCGTGTATATTAAACCGTCAGGGGAACACACTCTCCTCACTTATACTGTTCGCCTGGTAACATGTCCCGTGTATATTTAACAATCAGGGGAACACAATCTGCTCACTTATACTGTTCACCTGGTAACATGTCCCGTGTATATTAAACCATCTGGGGAATACCGTCTCCTCACTTATACTGTTCACCTGGTAACATGTCCCGTGTATATTAAACCATCAGCGGAACACACTCTCCTCACTTATACTGTTCACCTGGTAACATGTCCCGTGTATATTAAACCATCAGGGGAAAGCACTCTCCTCACTTATACTGTTCACCTGGTAACATGTCCCGTGTATATTAAACCATCAGGGGAACACACTCTCCTCACCTATACTGTTTACGTGGTAACATGTCCCTTGCGTGTTAATCAATCAGAGGAACACACTCTCATCACTTATACTGTTCACCTGGTAACATGTCCCGTGCGTGTTAAACCATCAATGGAACACACTCTCCTCACTTATACTGTTCACCTGGTGACATGTCCCGTGCGTACTAAACAGTCAGGGTAACAATCTCTCCTCACTTATACTGTTCACCTGGCAACATGTCCCGTGTATATTAAACCATCAGGGGAAAGCACTCTCCTCACTTATACTGTTCACCTGGGAACATGTCCCGTGTATATTAAACCATCAGGGGAACACACTCTCCTCACTTATACTGTTCACCTGGTAACAAGTCCCATGTATATTAAACCATCAGGGGAAAGCCCTCTCCTCACTTATACTGTTCAATTGGTGACATGTCACGTGTGTATTAAACAATCAGGGGAACACACTCTCCTCACTTATACTGTTCACTTGCTTACATGTCCCGTGTGTATTAAACCATCAGGGGAACTCACTCTCTTCACTTTTACTGTTCACCTGTTGACATGTCGTGTGTTTTAAACCATCAGGGGAAGACACTCTCCTCACTTATACTGTTCACCTGGTGACATGTCCCGTGAATATTAAACCATCAGGGGAAGACACTCTCCTCACTTATACTGTTCACCTGGTAACATGTCCCGTGTGTATTAAACAATCAGGGGAACACACTCTCTTCACTTATACTGTTCAGCTGGTAACATGTCCCGTGTGTATTAAACAATCAGGCAACACACTCTCCTCACTTATACTGTTCATCTGGTAACATGTCCCGTGTATATTAAACCGTCAGGGGAACACACTCTCCTCACTTATACTGTTCACCTGGTAACATGTCCTGTGTATATTAAACCATCAGGGGAACACACTCTCCTCACGTATACTGTTCACCTGGTAACATGTCCCATGTATATTAAACCATCAGGGGTACACAATCTCCTCACTTATACTGTTCATCTGGTAACATGTCCCGTGTATATTAAACCGTCAGGGGAACACACTCTCCTCACTTATACTGTTCACCTGGTAACATGTCCCGTGTATATTAAACCATCAGGGGAACACACTCTTCTCACTTATACTGTTCACCTGGTGACATGTCTCGTGTGTATTAAACAATCAGGGGAACACACTCTCCTCACTTATACTGATCACCTGGTGACATGTCCCGTGTGTATTAAACAATCAGGGAAACACACTCTTCTCACTTATACTGTTCACCTGGTAACATGTCCCGTGTGTATAAAACAATCAGGGGAACACACTCTCTTCACTTATACTGATCACCTGGTAACATGTCCCGTGTGTATAAAACAATCAGGGGAACACACTCTCTTCACTTATACTTTTCATCTGTTAACATGTCCCGTGTATATTAAACCATCAGGGGAACACAATTTCCTCACTTATACTGTTCATCTGGTAACATCTCCCGTGTATATTAAACCATCAGGGGAATACAGTCTCCTCACTTATACTGTTCACCTGGTAACATGTCCCGTGTATATTAAACCATCAGGGGAACACACTCTCCTCACTTATACTGTTCAAATGGTAACATGTCCCGTGTATATTAAACCATCAGGGGAACACATAATCCTCACTTATACCGTTCACCTGCTAACATGTCCCGTGTATATTAAACCATCAGGGGAATACCGTCTCCTCACTTATACTGTTCACCTGGTAACATCTCCCGTGTATATTAAACCATCAGCGGAACACACTCTCCTCACTTATACTGTTCTCCTGGCAACATGTCCCGTGTATATTAAACCGTCAGGGGAAAGCACTCTCCTCACTTATACTGTTTACCTGGTAACATGTCCCGTTTATATTAAACCATCAGGGGAACACACTCTCCTCACTTATACTGATCACCTGGTGACATGTCCCGTGTGTATTGAACCATCAGGGAAACACACTCTCCTCACTTATACTGTTTACGTGGTAACATGTCCCTTGCGTGTTAATCAATCAGGGGAACACACTCTCATCACTTATACTGTTCACCTGGTAACATGTCCCGTGCGTGTTAAACCATCAGGGGAACACACTCTCCTCACTTATACTGTTCACCTGGTGACATGTCCCGTGCGTACTAAACAGTCAGGGTAACAATCTCTCCTCACTTATACTGTTCACCTGGGAACATGTCCCGTGTATACTAAACGATCAGGGGAACACACTCTCCTAATTTATATTGTTCACCTGGAAACATGTCCCGTGTATATTAAACCATCAGGGGAAAGCACTCTCCTCACTTATACTGTTCACCTGGTAACATGTCCCGTGTGTATTAAACAATCAAGGGAACACACTCTCCTCACTTATACTGTTCAGCTGGTAACATGTCCTGTGCGTATTAAACAATCTGGGGAACACACTCTCCTCACTTATACTGTTCAGCTGGTAACATGTCCTGTGTGTATTAAACAATCAGGGAAACACTATCTCTTCACTTATACTGTTCACCTGGTAACATGTCCCATGTATATTAAACCATCAGGGGAACACACTCTCCTCACTTATACTGTTCACCTGGTAACATGTCCCGTGTGTATTAAACAATCAGGGGAACACACTCTCCTCACTTATACTGTTCACCTGGTAACATGTCCCATGTATATTAAACCATCAGGGGAACACACTCTCCTCACTTATACTGTTCACCTGGTAACATGTCCCGTGTTTATAAAACAATCAGGGGAACACACTCTCTTCACTAATGCTGTTCACCTGGTAACATGTCCCGCGTATATTAAACCATCAGGGGAACACACTCTCCTCACTTCTACTCTTCACCTGGTGACACATCCCGTCAGTATGAAACAATCATTGGATCACACTCTCCTCACTTATACTGTTCACCTGGTAACATGTCCCGGGTGTATTAAAGCATCAGGGGAACACAGTCTCCTCACTTATACTGTTCACCTGGTAACATGTCCCGGGTGTATTAAACAATCAGGGGAACACACTCTCCTCACTGATTCTGTTCACCTGGTAACATGTCCTGTGTATATTAAACCATCAGGGGAACACATTCTGCTCACTTATACTGTTCACCTGCTAACATGTCCCGTGTATATTAAACCATCAGGGGAATAAAGTCTCCTCACTTATACTGTTCACCTGGTAACATGTCCAGTGTATATTAAACCATCAGGGGAACACCTTCTCCTCACTTATACTGTTCACCTGCTAACATGTCCCGTGAGTATTAAACAATCAGGGGAACACACTCTCCTCACTTATACTGTTCACCTGGTAACATGTCCCGTGTGTATTAAACCATCAGGGGAACACACTCTCCTCACTTATACTGTTCGCCTGGTAACGTGTCCCGTGCATATTTAACAATCAGGGGAACACACTCTCCTCACTTATAATGTTTACGTGGTAACATGTCCCGTGTATATTAAACCATCAGCAGAACACACTCTCCTCACTTATACTGTTCACCTGGTAACATGTCCCGTGTATATTAAACCATCAGGGGAACACATAATCCTCACTTATACTGTTCACCTGCTAACATGTCCCGTGTATATTAAACCATCAGGGGAATACCGTCTCCTCACTTATACTGTTCACCTGGTAACATGTCCCGTGTATATTAAACCATCAGCAGAACACACTCTCCTCACTTATACTGTTCACCTGGTAACATGTCCCGTGTATATTAAACCATCAGCAGAACAAACTCTCCTCACTTATACTGTTCACCTGGTAACATGTCCCGTGTATATTAAACCATCAGGGGAAAGCACTCTCCTCACTTATACTGTTCACCTGGTAACATGTCCCGTGTATATTAAACCATCAGGGGAACACACTCTCCTCACTTATACTGATCACCTGGTGACATGTCCCGTGTGTATTAAACCATCAGGGAAACACACTCTCCTCACTTATACTGTTTACGTGGTAACATGTCCCTTGCGTGTTGATCAATCAGGGGAACACACTCTCATCACTTATACTGTTCTCCTGGTAACATGTCCCGTGCGTGTTAAACCATCAGGGGAACACACTCTCCTCACTTATACTGTTCACCTGGTGACATGTCCCGTGCGTACGAAACAGTCAGGGTAACAATCTCTCCTCACTTATACTGTTCACCTGGCAACATGTCCCGTGTGTATTAAACAATCAGGGGAACACACTCTCCTCACTTATACTGTTCACCTGGTAACATGTCCCGTGTCTATTAAACAATCAGGGAAACACACTCTCCTCACTTATACTATTCACCTGGTAACATGTCCCGTGTCTATTAAACCATCAGGGGAACACACTCTCCTCACTTATACTGTTCACCTGGTAACATGTCCCGTCAGTATTAAACAATCAGGGGAACACACTCTCCTCACTTATACTGTTCACCTGGTAACATGTCCTGTGTATATTAAACCATCAGGGGAACACATTCTGCTCACTTATACTGTTCACCTGCTAACATGTCCCGTGTATATTAAACCATCAGGGGAATAAAGTCTCCTCACTTATACTGTTCACCTGGTAACATGTCCTGTGTATATTAAACCATCAGGGGAACACATTCTCCTCACTTATACTGTTCACCTGCTAACATGTCCCGTGAGTATTAAACAATCAGGGGAACACACTCTCCTCACTTATACTGTTCACCTGGTAACATGTCCCGTGAGTATTAAACAATCAGGGGAACACACTCTCCTCACTTATACTGTTCACCTGGTAACATGTCCCGGGAGTATTAAACCATCAGGGGAACACATTCTGCTCACTTATACTGTTCACCTGCTAACATGTCCCGTGTATATTAAACCATCAGGGGAATAAAGTCTCCTCACTTATACTGTTCACCTGGTAACATGTCCTGTGTATATTAAACCATCAGGGGAACACATTCTCCTCACTTATACTGTTCACCTGCTAACATGTCCCGTGAGTATTAAACAATCAGGGGAACACACTCTCCTCACTTATACTGTTCACCTGCTAACATGTCCCGTGAGTATTAAACAATCAGGGGAACACACTCTCCTCACTTATACTGTTCACCTGGTAACATGTCCCGTGTGTATTAAACCATCAGGGGAACACACTCTCCTCACTTATACTGATTACGTGGTAACATGTCCCGTGTATATTAAACCATCAGCAGAACACACTCTCCTCACTTATACTGTTCACCTGGTAACATGTCCCGTGTATATTAAACCATCAGGGGAACACATAATCCTCACTTATACTGTTCACCTGCTAACATGTCCCGTGTATATTAAACCATCAGGGGAATATCGTCTCCTCACTTATACTGTTCACCTGGTAACATGTCCCGTGTATATTAAACCATCAGCAGAACACACTCTCCTCACTTATACTGTTCACCTGGTAACATGTCCCGTGTATATTAAACCATCAGGGGAAAGCACTCTCCTCACTTATACTGTTCACCTGGTAACATGTCCCGTGTATATTAAACCATCAGGGGAACACACTCTCCTCACTTATACTGATCACCTGGTGACATGTCCCGTGTGTATTAAACCATCAGGGAAACACACTCTCCTCACTTATACTGTTTACGTGGTAACATGTCCCTTGCGTGTTAATCAATCAGGGGAACACACTCTCATCACTTATACTGTTCACCTGGTAACATGTCCCGTGCGTGTTAAACCATCAGGGGAACACACTCTCCTCACTTATACTGTTCACCTGGTGACATGTCCCGTGCGTACGAAACATTCAGGGTAACAATCACTCCTCACTTATACTGTTCACCTGGCAACATGTCCCGTGTGTATTAAACAATCAGGGGAACACACTCTCCTCACTTATACTGTTCACCTGGTAACATGTCCCGTGTCTATTAAACCATCAGGGAAACACACTCTCCTCACTTATACTGTTCACCTGGTTACATGTCCCGTGTCTATTAAACCATCAGGGGAACACACTCTCCTCACTTATACTGTTCACCTTGTAACATGTCCCGTCAGTATTAAACAATCAGGGGAACACACTCTCCTCACTTATACTGATCACCTGGTAACATGTCCCGTGTATATTAAACAATCAGGGGAACACACTCTCCTCAATTTTCCTGTTCACCTGGTGACATGTCCCGTCAGTATTAAACAATCAGGGGAACACACTCTCCTCACTTTTACTGTTCACCTGGTGACATGTCCCGTGTGTATTAAAGAATCAGGGGATCACACTCTCCTCACTTATACTGTTCACCATGTAACAGGTCCCGTGTCTATTAAACCATCAGGGGAACACACTCTCCTCACTTATACTGTTCACCTGGAAACATGTCCTGTGTATATTAAACCATCAGGGGAACACATTCTGCTCACTTATACTGTTCACCTGCTAACATGTCCCGTGTATATTAAACCATCAGGGGAATAAAGTCTCCTCACTTATACTGTTCACCTGGTAACATGTCCTGTGTATATTAAACCATCAGGGGAACACATTCTCCTCACTTATACTGTTCACCTGCTAACATGTCCCGTGAGTATTAAACAATCAGGGGAACACACTCTCCTCACTTATACTGTTCACCTGGTAACATGTCCCGTGAGTATTAAACAATCAGGGGAACACACTCTCCTCACTTATACTGTTCACCTGGTAACATGTCCCGTGCGTATTAAACCATCAGGGGAACACATTCTGCTCACTTATACTGTTCACCTGCTAACATGTCCCGTGTATATTAAACCATCAGGGGAATAAAGTCTCCTCACTTATACTGTTCACCTGGTAACATGTCCTGTGTATATTAAACCATCAGGGGAACACATTCTCCTCACTTATACTGTTCACCTGCTAACATGTCCCGTGAGTATTAAACAATCAGGGGAACACACTCTCCTCACTTATACTGTTCACCTGCTAACATGTCCCGTGAGTATTAAACAATCAGGGGAACACACTCTCCTCACTTATACTGTTCACCTGGTAACATGTCCCGTGTGTATTAAACCATCAGGGGAACACACTCTCCTCACTTATACTGTTCACCTGGTAACATGTCCCGTGTGTATTAAACCATCAGCAGAACACACTCTCCTCACTTATACTGTTCACCTGGTAACATGTCCCGTGTATATTAAACCATCAGGGGAAAGCACTCTCCTCACTTATACTGTTCACCTGGTAACATGTCCCGTGTATATTAAACCATCAGGGGAACACACTCTCCTCACTTATACTGATTACCTGGTGACATGTCCCGTGTGTATTAAACCATCAGGGAAACACACTCTCCTCACTTATACTGTTCGCCTGGTAAGTGTCCCGTGCATATTTAACAATCAGGGGAACACACTCTCCTCACTTATACTGATTACGTGGTAACATGTCCCGTGTATATTAAACCATCAGCAGAACACACTCTCCTCACTTATACTGTTCACCTGGTAACATGTCCCGTGTATATTAAACCATCAGGGGAACACATAATCCTCACTTATACTGTTCACCTGCTAACATGTCCCGTGTATATTAAACCATCAGGGGAATATCGTCTCCTCACTTACACTGTTCACCTGGTAACATGTCCCGTGTCTATTAAACCATCAGGGGAAAGCACTCTCCTCACTTATACTGATCACCTGGTGACATGTCCCGTGTGTATTAAACCATCAGGGAAACACACTCTCCTCACTTATACTGTTTACGTGGTAACATGTCCCTTGCGTGTTAATCAATCAGGGGAACACACTCTCATCACTTATACTGTTCACCTGGTAACATGTCCCGTGCGTGTTAAACCATCAGGGAAACACACTCTCCTCACTTATACTGTTTACGTGGTAACATGTCCCTTGCGTGTTAATCAATCAGGGGAACACACTCTCCTCACTTATACTGTTCACCTGGTGACATGTCCCGTGCGTACGAAACAGTCAGGGTAACAATCTCTCCTCACTTATACTGTTCACCTGGCAACATGTCCCGTGTGTATTAAACAATCAGGGGAACACACTCTCCTCACTTATACTGTTCACCTGGTAACATGTCCCGTGTCTATTAAACCATCAGGGAAACACACTCTCCTCACTTATGCTGTTCACCTGGTTACATGTCCCCTGTATATTAAACCATCAGGCAAAAACACTCTCCTCAATGATACTGTTCACCTGGTAACATGTCCTGTGTATATTAAACCATCAGGGGAACACACTCTCCTCACTTATACTGTTCACCTGGTAACATGTCCCGTGTCTATTAAACCATCAGGGGAACACACTCTCCTCACTTATACTGTTCACCTGGTAACATGTCCCGTCAGTATTAAACAATCAGGGGAACACACTCTCCTCACTTATACTGTTCACCTGGTAACATGTTCCGTGTATATTAAACAATCAGGGGAACACACTCTCCTCAATTTTCCTGTTCACCTGGTGACATGTCCCGTCAGTATTAAACAATCAGGGGAACACACTCTCCTCACTTTTACTGTTCACCTGGTAACATGTCCCGTGTGTATTAAAGAATCAGGGGATCACACTCTCCTCACTTATACTGTTCACCATGTAACAGGTCCCGTGTCTATTAAACCATCAGGGGAACACACTCTCCTCACTTATACTGTTCACCTGGTAACATGTCCCGTCAGTATTAAACAATCAGGGGAACACACTCTCCTCACTTATACTGTTCTCCTGGTAACATGTCACGTGCGTGTTAAACCATCAGGGGAACACACTCTCCTCACTTATACTGTTCACCTGGTAACATGTCCCGTGAGTATTAAACAATCAGGGGAACACACTCTCCTCACTTATACTGTTCACCTGGTGACATGTCCCATGTGTATTAAACAATCAGGGGAACACACTCTCCTCACTCATACTGTTCACCTGGTAACATGTCCCGTCTCTATTAACCCATCAGGGGAACACACTCTCCTCACTTATACTGTTGATCTGGTAACATGTCCCGTGTATATTAAACCATCAGGGGAACACACTCTCCTCACTTATACTGTTCACCTGGTAACATGTCCCGTGTATATTAAACCATCAGGGGAACACACTCTCCTCACTTATACTGTTCACCTGGTAACATGTCCCGTGTATATTAAACCATCAGGGGAACACACTCTCCTCACTTATTTTGTTCAGCTGGTAACATGTCCTGTGTGCATTAAACCATCAGAGGAACACACTCTCCTCACTTATACTGTTCTTCTGGTAACATGTCCCGTCAGTTTTAAACCATCAGGGGAACACAGTCTCCTCACTTATACTGTTCACCTGGTAACATGTCCTTTGCATATTTAACCATCAGGGGAAATCATTCTGCTCACTTATACTGTTCACCTGGTGACATGTCCCGTGTGGATGAAACAATCAGGGGAACACACTCTCCTCACTTATACCTTTTACCCGGTGACATGTCCCGTGTGTATTAAACAATCAGGGGAACACACTCGCCTCACTTATACTGTTCACCTGGTAACATGTCCTGTGTATCTTAAACCATCAGGGGAACACACTCTCCTCAGTTATACTGTTCACCTGGTGACATGTCCCGTGCGTGTTAAACCATCAGGGGAACACACTCTCCTCACTTATACTGTTCACCTGGTAACATGTCCCGTGTGTATTAAACCATCAGGGGAACACACTCTCCTCATTTATACTGTTCACCTGGTAACATGTCCCGTGTATATTAAACCATCAGCAGAACACACTCTCCTCACTTATACTGTTCACCTGGTAACATGTCCCGTGTATATTAAACCATCAGGGGAACACATAATCCTCACTTATACTGTTCACCTGCTAACATGTCCCGTGTATATTAAACCATCAGGGGAATACCGTCTCCTCACTTATACTGTTCACCTGGTAACATGTCCCGTGTATATTAAACCATCAGCAGAACACACTCTCCTCACTTATACTGTTCACCTGTTAACATGTCCCGTGTATATTAAACCATCAGGGGAAAGCACTCTCCTCACTTATACTGTTCACCTGGTAACATGTCCCGTGTATATTAAACCATCAGGGGAACACACTCTCCTCACTTATACTGATCACCTGGTGACATGTCCCGTGTGTATTAAACCATCAGGGAAACACACTCTCCTCACTTATACTGTTTACGTGGTAACATGTCCCTTGCGTGTTAATCAATCAGGGGAACACACTCTCATCACTTATACTGTTCACCTGGTAACATGTCCCGTGCGTGTTAAACCATCAGGGGAACACACTCGCCTCACTTATACTGTTCACCTGGTGACATGTCCCGTGCGTACGAAACAGTCAGGGTAACAATCTCTCCTCACTTATACTGTTCACCTGGTGACATGTCCTGTGTGTATTAAACAATCAGGGGAACACACTCTCCTCACTTATACTGTTCACCTGGTGACATGTCCCGTGCGTACGAAACAGTCAGGGTAACAATCTCTCCTCACTTATACTGTTCACCTGGCAACATGTCCCGTGTCTATTAAACCATCAGGGAAACACACTTTCCTCACTTATACTGTTCACCTGGTAACATGTCCCGTGTCTATTAAACCATCAGGGGAACACACTCTCCTCACTGATACTGTTCACCTGGTAACATGTCCCGTCAGTATTAAACAATCAGGGGAACACACTCTCCTCACTTATACTGTTCACCTGGTAACATGTCCCGTGTATATTAAACAATCAGGGGAACACACTCTCCTCAATTTTCCTGTTCACCTGGTGACATGTCCCGTGTGTATTAAAGAATCAGGGGATCACACTCTCCTCACTTATACCGTTCACCTGGTAACAGGTCCCGTGTCTATTAAACCATCAGGGGAACACACTCTCCTCACTTATACTGTTCACCTGGTAATATGTCCCGTCAGTATTAAACAATCAGGGGAACACACTCTCCTCACTTATACTGTTCACCTGGTAACATGTCCCGTGCGTGTTAAACCATCAGGGGAACACACTCTCCTCACTTATACTGTTCACCTGGTAACATGTCCCGTGAGTATTAAACAATCAGGGGAACACACTCTCCTCACTTATACTGTTCACCTGGTGACATGTCCCGTCTCTATTAACCCATCAGGGGAACACACTCTCCTCACTTATACTGTTGATCTGGTAACATGTCCCGTGTATATTAAACCATCAGGGGAACACACTCTCCTCACTTATACTGTTCACCTGGTAACATGTCCCGTGTATATTAAACCATCAGGGGAACACACTCTCCTCACTTATACTGTTCAGCTGGTAACATGTCCTGTGTGCATTAAACCATCAGAGGAAAACACTCTCCTCACTTATACTGTTCTTCTGGTAACATGTCCCGTCAGTTTTAAACCATCAGGGGAACACAGTCTCCTCACTTATACTGTTCACCTGGTAACATGTCCTTTGCATATTTAACCATCAGGGGAAATCATTCTGCTCACTTATACTGTTCACCTGGTGACATGTCCCGTGTGGATGAAACAATCAGGGGAACACACTCTCCTCACTTATACTTTTTACCCGGTGACATGTCCCGTGTGTATTAAACAATCAGGGGAACACACTCGCCTCACTTATACTGTTCACCTGGTAACATGTCCTGTGTATCTTAAACCATCAGGGGAACACACTCTCCTCAGTTATACTGTTCACCTGGTGACATGTCCCGTGCGTGTTAAACCATCAGGGGAACACACTCTCCTCACTTATACTGTTCACCTGGTAATATGTCCAGTGTATATTAAACCATCAGGGGAACACATTCTCCTCACTTATACTGTTCACCTGGTAACATGTCCCGTGTATATTAAACCATCAGGGGAACACACTCTCCTCACTTATACTGTTCACCTGGTATCATGTCCCGTGAATATTAAACCATCAGGGGAAAGCAATCCCCTCACTTAAACTGTTCACCAGACAATATGTCCAGTGTATATTAAACCATCAGGGGAATAAAGTCTCCTCACTTATACTGTTCACCTGGTAACATGTCCTGTGTATATTAAACCATCAGGGGAACACATTCTCCTCACTTATACTGTTCACCTGCTAACATGTCCCGTGAGTATTAAACAATCAGGGGAACACACTCTCCTCACTTATACTGTTCACCTGGTAACATGTCCCGTGTGTATTAAACCATCAGGGGAACACACTCTCCTCACTTATACTGTTCGCCTGGTAAGTGTCCCGTGCATATTTAACAATCAGGGGAACACACTCTCCTCACTTATACTGATTACGTGGTAACATGTCCCGTGTATATTAAACCATCAGCAGAACACACTCTCCTCACTTATACTGTTCACCTGGTAACATGTCCCGTGTATATTAAACCATCAGGGGAACACATAATCCTCACTTATACTGTTCACCTGCTAACATGTCCCGTGTATATAAAACCATCAGGGGAATATCGTCTCCTCACTTATACTGTTCACCTGGTAACATGTCCCGTGTATATTAAACCATCAGCAGAACACACTCTCCTCACTTATACTGTTCACCTGGTAACATGTCCCGTGTATATTAAACCATCAGGGGAAAGCACTCTCCTCACTTATACTGTTCATCTGGTAACATGTCCCGTGTATATTAAACCATCAGGGGAACACACTCTCCTCACTTATACTGATCACCTGGTGACATGTCCCGTGTGTATTAAACCATCAGGGAAACACACTCTCCTCACTTATACTGTTTACATGGTAACATGTACCTTGCGTGTTAATCAATCAGGGGAACACACTCTCATCACTTATACTGTTCACCTGGTAACATGTCCCGTGCGTGTTAAACCATCAGGGGAACACACTCTCCTCACTTATACTGTTCACCTGGTGACATGTCCCGTGCGTACGAAACAGTCAGGGTAACAATCACTCCTCACTTATACTGTTCACCTGGCAACATGTCCCGTGTGTATTAAACAATCAGGGGAACACACTCTCCTCACTTATACTGTTCACCTGGTAACATGTCCCGTGTCTATTAAACCATCAGGGAAACACACTCTCCTCACTTATACTGTTCACCTGGTTACATGTCCCGTGTCTATTAAACCATCAGGGGAACACACTCTCCTCACTTATACTGTTCACCTGGTAACATGTCCCGTCAGTATTAAACAATCAGGGGAACACACTCTCCTCACTTATACTGATCACCTGGTAACATGTCCCGTGTATATTAAACAATCAGGGGAACACACTCTCCTCAATTTTCCTGTTCACCTGGTGACATGTCCCGTCAGTATTAAACAATCAGGGGAACACACTCTCCTCACTTTTACTGTTCACCTGGTGACATGTCCCGTGTGTATTAAAGAATCAGGGGATCACACTCTCCTCACTTATACTGTTCACCATGTAACAGGTCCCGTGTCTATTAAACCATCAGGGGAACACACTCTCCTCACTTATACTGTTCACCTGGTAACATGTCCTGTGTATATTAAACCATCAGGGGAACACATTCTGCTCACTTATACTGTTCACCTGCTAACATGTCCCGTGTATATTAAACCATCAGGGGAATAAAGTCTCCTCACTTATACTGTTCACCTGGTAACATGTCCTGTGTATATTAAACCATCAGGGGAACACATTCTCCTCACTTATACTGTTCACCTGCTAACATGTCCCGTGAGTATTAAACAATCAGGGGAACACACTCTCCTCACTTATACTGTTCACCTGGTAACATGTCCCGTGAGTATTAAACCATCAGGGGAACACACTCTCCTCACTTATACTGTTCACCTGGTAACATGTCCCGTCAGTATTAAACAATCAGGGGAACACACTCTCCTCACTTATACTGATCACCTGGTAACATGTCCCGTGTATATTAAACAATCAGGGGAACACACTCTCCTCAATTTTCCTGTTCACCTGCTAACATGTCCCGTGTATATTGAACCATCAGGGGAATAAAGTCTCCTCACTTATACTGTTCACCTGGTAACATGTCCTGTGTATATTAAACCATCAGGGGAACACATTCTCCTCACTTATACTGTTCACCTGCTAACATGTCCCGTGAGTATTAAACAATCAGGGGAACACACTCTCCTCACTTATACTGTTCACCTGGTAACATGTCCCGTGTGTATTAAACCATCAGGGGAACACACTCTCCTCACTTATACTGTTCACCTGGTAACATGTCCCGTGTATATTAAACCATCAGGGGAAAGCACTCTCCTCACTTATACTGTTCACCTGCTAACATGTCCCGTGAGTATTAAACAATCAGGGGAACACACTCTCCTCACTTATACTGTTCACCTGGTAACATGTCCCGTGTATATTAAACCATCAGGGGAGTTCACTCTCCTCACTTATACTGTTCACCTGCTAACATGTCCCGTGAGTATTAAACAATCAGGGGAACACACTCTCCTCACTTATACTGTTCACCTGGTAACATGTCGCGTGTGTATTAAACCATCAGGGGAACACACTCTCCTCACTTATACTGTTCACCTGGTAACATGTCCCGTGTGTATTAAACCATCAGCAGAACACACTCTCCTCACTGAGACTGTTCACCTGGTAACATGTCCCGTGTATATTAAACCATCAGGGGAAAGCACTCTCCTCACTTATACTGTTCACCTGGTAACATGTCCCGTGTATATTAAACCATCAGGGGAACACACTCTCCTCACTTATACTGATCACCTGGTGACATGTCCCGTGTGTATTAAACCATCAGGGAAACACACTCTCCTCACTTATACTGTTCGCCTGGTAAGTGTCCCGTGCATATTTAACAATCAGGGGAACACACTCTCCTCACTTATACTGATTACGTGGTAACATGTCCCGTGTATATTAAACCATCAGCAGAACACACTCTCCTCACTTATACTGTTCACCTGGTAACATGTCCCGTGTATATTAAACCATCAGGGGAACACATAATCCTCACTTATACTGTTCACCTGCTAACATGTCCCGTGTATATTAAACCATCAGGGGAATATCGTCTCCTCACTTACACTGTTCACCTGGTAACATGTCCCGTGTATATTAAACCATCAGCAGAACACACTCTCCTCACTTATACTGTTCACCTGGTAACATGTCCCGTGTATATTAAACCATCAGGGGAAAGCACTCTCCTCACTTATACTGATCACCTGGTGACATGTCCCGTGTGTATTAAACCATCAGGGAAACACACTCTCCTCACTTATACTGTTTACGTGGTAACATGTCCCTTGCGTGTTAATCAATCAGGGGAACACACTCTCATCACTTATACTGTTCACCTGGTAACATGTCCCGTGTGTATTAAACCATCAGGGAAACACACTCTCCTCACTTATACTGTTTACGTGGTAACATGTCCCTTGCGTGTTAATCAATCAGGGGAACACACTCTCATCACTTATACTGTTCACCTGGTAACATGTCCCGTGCGTGTTAAACCATCAGGGGAACACACTCTCCTCACTTATACTGTTCACCTGGTGACATGTCCCGTGCGTACGAAACAGTCAGGGTAACAATCTCTCCTCACTTATACTGTTCACCTGGCAACATGTCCCGTGTGTATTAAACAATCAGGGGAACACACTCTCCTCACTTATACTGTTCACCTGGTAACATGTCCCGTGTCTATTAAACCATCAGGGAAACACACTCTCCTCACTTATACTGTTCACCTGGTTACATGTCCCCTGTATATTAAACCATCAGGGGAAAACACTCTCCTCACTGATACTGTTCACCTGGTAACATGTCCTGTGTATATTAAACCATCAGGGGAACACACTCTCCTCACTTATACTGTTCACCTGGTAACATGTCCCGTGTCTATTAAACCATCAGGGGAACACACTCTCCTCACTTATACTGTTCACCTGGTAACATGTCCCGTCAGTATTAAACAATCAGGGGAACACACTCTCCTCACTTATACTGTTCACCTGGTAACATGTCCCGTGTATATTAAACAATCAGGGGAACACACTCTCCTCAATTTTCCTGTTCACCTGGTAACATGTCCCGTGTGTATTAAAGAATCAGGGGATCACACTCTCCTCACTTATACTGTTCACCATGTAACAGGTCCCGTGTCTATTAAACCATCAGGGGAACACACTCTCCTCACTTATACTGTTCACCTGGTAACATGTCCCGTCAGTATTAAACAATCAGGGGAACACACTCTCCTCACTTATACTGTTCACCTGGTAACATGTCACGTGCGTGTTAAACCATCAGGGGAACACACTCTCCTCACTTATACTGTTCACCTGGTAACATGTCCCGTGAGTATTAAACAATCAGGGGAACACACTCTCCTCACTTATACTGTTCACCTGGTGACATGTCCCGTCTCTATTAACCCATCAGGGGAACACACTCTCCTCACTTATACTGTTGATCTGGTAACATGTCCCGTGTATATTAAACCATCAGGGGAACACACTCTCCTCACTTATACTGTTCACCTGGTAACATGTCCCGTGTATATTAAACCATCAGGGGAACACACTCTCCTCACTTATACTGTTCACCTGGTAACATGTCCCGTGTATATTAATCCATCAGGGGAACACACTCTCCTCACTTATACTGTTCAGCTGGTAACATGTCCTGTGTGCATTAAACCATCAGAGGAACACACTCTCCTCACTTATACTGTTCTTCTGGTAACATGTCCCGTCAGTTTTAAACCATCAGGGGAACACAGTCTCCTCACTTATACTGTTCACCTGGTAACATGTCCCGTGTATATTAAACCATCAGGGGAACACAGTCTCCTCACTTATACTGTTCTTCTGGTAACATGTCCCGTCAGTTTTAAACCATCAGGGGAACACAGTCTCCTCACTTATACTGTTCACCTGGTAACATGTCCTTTGCATATTTAACCATCAGGGGAAATCATTCTGCTCACTTATACTGTTCACCTGGTGACATGTCCCGTGTGGATGAAACAATCAGGGGAACACACTCTCCTCACTTATACCTTTTACCCGGTGACATGTCCCGTGTGTATTAAACAATCAGGGGAACACACTCGCCTCACTTATACGGTTCACCTGGTAACATGTCCTGTGTATCTTAAACCATCAGGGGAACACACTCTCCTCAGTTATACTGTTCACCTGGTGACATGTCCCGTGCGTGTTAAACCATCAGGGGAACACACTCTCCTCACTTATACTGTTCACCTGGTAACATGTCCCGTGTGTATTAAACCATCAGGGGAACACACTCTCCTCATTTATAGTGTTCACCTGGTAACATGTCCCGTGTATATTAAACCATCAGCAGAACACACTCTCCTCACTTATACTGTTCACCTGGTAACATGTCCCGTGTATATTAAACCATCAGGGGAACACATAATCCTCACTTATACTGTTCACCTGCTAACATGTCCCGTGTATATTAAACCATCAGGGGAATACCGTCTCCTCACTTATACTGTTCACCTGGTAACATGTCCCGTGTATATTAAACCATCAGCAGAACACACTCTCCTCACTTATACTGTTCACCTGGTAACATGTCCCGTGTATATTAAACCATCAGGGGAAAGCACTCTCCTCACTTATACTGTTCACCTGGTAACATGTCCCGTGTATATTAAACCATCAGGGGAACTCACTCTCCTCACTTATACTGATCACCTGGTGACATGTCCCGTGTGTATTAAACCATCAGGGAAACACACTCTCCTCACTTATACTGTTTACGTGGTAACATGTCCCTTGCGTGTTAATCAATCAGGGGAACACACTCTCATCACTTATACTGTTCACCTGGTGACATGTCCCGTGCGTACGAAACAGTCAGGGTAACAATCTCTCCTCACTTATACTGTTCACCTGGTGACATGTCCTGTGTGTATTAAACAATCAGGGGAACACACTCTCCTCACTTATACTGTTCACCTGGTGACATGTCCCCTGCGTACGAAACAGTCAGGGTAACAATCTCTCCTCACTTATACTGTTCACCTGGCAACATGTCCCGTGTCTATTAAACCATCAGGGAAACACACTCTCCTCACTGATACTGTTCACCTGGTAACATGTCCCGTCAGTATTAAACAATCAGGGGAACACACTCTCCTCACTTATACTGTTCACCTGGTAACATGTCCCGTGTATATTAAACAATCAGGGGAACACACTCTCCTCAATTTTCCTGTTCACCTGGTGACATGTCCCGTGTGTATTAAAGAATCAGGGGATCACACTCTCCTCACTTATACCGTTCACCTGGTAACAGGTCCCGTGTCTATTAAACCATCAGGGGAACACACTCTCCTCACTTATACTGTTCACCTGGTAATATGTCCCGTCAGTATTAAACAATCAGGGGAACACACTCTCCTCACTTATACTGTTCACCTGGTAACATGTCCCGTGCGTGTTAAACCATCAGGGGAACACACTCTCCTCACTTATACTGTTCACCTGGTAACATGTCCCGTGAGTATTAAACAATCAGGGGAACACACTCTCCTCACTTATACTGTTCACCTGGTGACATGTCCCGTCTCTATTAACCCATCAGGGGAACACACTCTCCTCACTTATACTGTTGATCTGGTAACATGTCCCGTGTATATTAAACCATCAGGGGAACACACTCTCCTCACTTATACTGTTCACCTGGTAACATGTCCCGTGTATATTAAACCATCAGGGGAACACACTCTCCTCACTTATACTGTTCACCTGGTAACATGTCCCGTGTATATTAAACCATCAGGGGAACACACTCTCCTCACTTATACTGTTCAGCTGGTAACATGTCCTGTGTGCATTAAACCATCAGAGGAACACACTCTCCTCACTTATACTGTTCTTCTGGTAACATGTCCCGTCAGTTTTAAACCATCAGGGGAACACAGTCTCCTCACTTATACTGTTCACCTGGTAACATGTCCTTTGCATATTTAACCATCAGGGGAAATCATTCTGCTCACTTATACTGTTCACCTGGTGACATGTCCCGTGTGGATGAAACAATCAGGGGAACACACTCTCCTCACTTATACTTTTTACCCGGTGACATGTCCCGTGTGTATTAAACAATCAGGGGAACACACTCGCCTCACTTATACTGTTCACCTGGTAACATGTCCTGTGTATCTTAAACCATCAGGGGAACACACTCTCCTCAGTTATACTGTTCACCTGGTGACATGTCCCGTGCGTGTTAAACCATCAGGGGAACACACTCTCCTCACTTATACTGTTCACCTGGTAATATGTCCAGTGTATATTAAACCATCAGGGGAACACATTCTCCTCACTTATACTGTTCACCTGGTAACATGTCCCGTGTATATTAAACCATCAGGGGAACACACTCTCCTCACTTATACTGTTCACCTGGTTTCATGTCCCGTGAATATTAAACCATCAGGGGAAAGCAATCCCCTCACTTAAACTGTTCACCAGATAATATGTCCAGTGTATATTAAACCATCAGGGGAACACATTCTCCTCACTTATACTGTTCACCTAGTAACATGTCCCGTGTATATTAAACCATCAGTGGAACACACTCTCCTCACTTATACTGTTCACCTGGTATCAAGTCCCGTGAATATTAAACCATCAGTGGAACACACTCTCCTCACTTATACTGTTCTCCTGGTAACATGTCCCGTGTATATGAAACCATCAGGGGAACACACTCTCCTCACTTATACTGTTCAGCTGGTAACATGTCCCGTGAGCATTAAACAATCAGGGGAACACACTCTCCTCACTTATACTGTTCAGCTGATAACATGTCCCGTGTATATTAAACCATCAGGGGAACACACTCTCCTCACTTATACTGTTCAGCTGGTAACATGTCCCGTGAGCATTAAACTATCAGGGGAACACACTCTCCTCACTTACACCGTTCACCTGATAACATGTCCCGTGTGTATTAAACAATCAGGGGAACACACTCTCCTCACTTATACTGTTCACCTGGTAACATGTCCCATGTATAATAAACCATCAGGGGAACACACTCTCCTCACTTATACTGTTCACCTGGTAACATGTCCTGTGTATATTAAACCATCAGGGGAACACACTCTCCTCACTTATACTGTTCACCTGGTGACATGTCCCGTGCGTGTTAAACCATCAGGGGAACACACTCTCCTCACTTATACTGTTCACCTGGTAACATGTCCCTTGAGTATTAAACAATCAGGGGAAAACACTCTCCTCACTTATACTGTTCACCAGATAATATGTCCAGTGTATATTAAACCATCAGGGGAACACATTCTCCTCACTTATACTGTTCACCTGGTAACATGTCCCGTCAGTATTAAACAATCAGGGGAACACAATCTCCTCACTTTGACTGTTCATATGGTGACATGTCCCGTGTGTATTAAACAATCAGGGGATCACACTCTCCTCACTTATACTGTTCACCTGGTAACATGTCCCGTGTCTATTAAACCATCAGGGGAACACACTCTCCTCACTTATACTGTTCACCTGGTAACATGTCCCGTGTCTATTAAACCATCAGGGGAACACACTCTCCTCACTTATACTGTTCACCTGGTAACATGTCCCGTGTATATTAAACAATCAGGGGAACACACTCTCCTCACTTTTACTGTTCACCTGGTGACATGTCCCGTGTATATTAAACAATCAGGGGAACACACTCTCCTCACTTTTACTGTTCACCTGGTAACATGTCCCGTGTGTATTAAAGAATCAGGGGATCACACTCTCCTCACTTATACTGTTCACCATGTAACATGTCCCGTATATATTAAACCATCAGGGGAACACTCTCTCCTCACTTTTACTGTTCACCTGGTAACATGTCCCGTCAGTATTAAACAATCAGGGGAACACACTCTCCTCACTTTTACTGTTCACCTGGTGACATGTCCCGTGTGTATTAAAGAATCAGGGGATCACACTCTCCTCACTTATACTGTTCACCTGGTAACATGTCCCGTGTCTATTAAACCATCAGGGGAACACACTCTCCTCACTTATACTGTTCACCTGGTAACATGTCCCGTGAGTATTAAACAATCAGGGGAACACACTCTCCTCACTTATACTGTTCACCTGGTAACATGTCTCGTGTCTATTAAACCATCAGGGGAACACACTCTCCTCACTTATACTGTTCACCTGGTAACATGTCCCGTGAGTATTAAACAATCAGGGGAACACACTCTCCTCACTTATACTGTTCACCTGGTGACATGTCCCGTGTATATTAAACCATCAGGGGAACACACTCTCCTCACTTACACTGTTCACCTGGTAACATGTCCCGTGTATATTAAACCATCAGAGGAACACACTCTCCTCACTTATACTGTTCTTCTGGTAACATGTCCCGTCAGTTTTAAACCATCAGGGGAACACAGTCTCCTCACTTATACTGTTCACCTGGTAACATGTCCTTTGCATATTTAACCATCAGGGGAAATCATTCTGCTCACTTATACTGTTCACCTGGTGACATGTCCCGTGTGTTTTAAACAATCAGGGGAACACACTCTCCTCACATATACTGTTCACCTGGTAACATGTCCTTTGCATATTTAAACATCAGGGGAAATCATTCTGCTCACTTATACTGTTCACCTGGTAACATGTCCCATGTATATTAAACAATCAGGGGAACACACTCTCCTCACTTGTACTTTTTACCCGGTGACATGTCCCGTGTGTATTAAACAATCAGGGGAACACACTCGCCTCACTTATACTGTTCACCTGGTGACATGTCCCGTGCGTGTTAAACCATCAGGGGAACACACTCTCCTCACTTATACTGTTCACCTGGTAACATGTCCCGTGAGTATTAAACAATCAGGGGAAAACACTCTCCTCACTTATACTGTTCACCTGGTAACATGTCCCGTGTATATTAAACCATCAGGGGAACACACTCTCCTCACTTATACTGTTCACCTGGTAACATGTCCAGTTTGTATTAAACAATCAGGGGAACACACACTCCTCACTTATACTGTTCACCTGGTAACATGTCCCGTGTATATTAAACCATCAGGGGAACACACTCTCCTCACTTATACTGTTCACCTGGTATCATGTCCCGTGAATATTAAACCATCAGGGGAAAGCAATCCCCTCACTTATACTGTTCTCCTGGTAACATATCCCGTGTATATGTAACCATCAGGGGAACACACTCTCCTCACTTATACTGTTCAGCTGGTAACATGTCCCGTGTGCATTAAACAATCAGGGGAACACACTCTCCTCACTTATACCGTTCACCTGATAACATGTCCCGTGAGCATTAAACAATCAGGGGAACACACTCTCCTCACTTATACTGTTCAGCTGGTAACAAGTCCCATGTATATTAAACAATCAGGGGAACACACTCTCCTCACTTATACTGTTCACCTGGTAAAATGTCCCGTGTGCATTAAACCATCAGGGGAACACACTCTTCTCACTTATATGTTCAACTGGTAACATGTCCCGTGTGCATTAAACCATCAGGGGAACACACTCTTCTCACTTATATGTTCAACTGGTAACATGTCCCGTGTGTATTGAACAATCAGGGGAACACACTCTCCTCACTTATACTGTTCACCTGGTAACATGTCCCGTGTGCATTAATCCATCAGGGAAGACACTCTCCTCACTTATGCTGTTCACCTGGTATCATGTCCCGTGAATATTAAACCATCAGGGGAAAGCAATCCCCTCACTTATACTGTTCCCCTGGTAACATGTCCCGTGTATATTAAACAATCAGGGGATGACACTCTCCTCAATTATACTGTTCACCTGGTAACATGTCGCGTGTATATTAAACCATCAGGGGAACACACTCTCCTCACTTATACTGTTCACCTGGTAACATGTCCCGTGTGCATTAAAACATCAGAGGAACACACTCTCCTCACTTACACTGTTCACCTGGTGACATGTCCCGGGTATATTAAACAATCAGGGGAACACACTCTCCTCACTTACACTGTTCACCTGGTAACATGCCCCGTGTGTGTTAAACCATCGGGGGAACACACTCTCCTCACTTATACTGTTCACCTGGTAACCTGTCCCGTGAGTATTAAACAATCAGGGGAACACACTCTCCTCACTTATACTGTTCACCTGGTAATATGTCCCGTGTGTATTAAACAATCAGGGGAACACTCTCTCCTCACTTATACTGTTCACCTGGTAACATGTCCCGTGCGTGTTAAACCATCAGGGGAACACATTCTCCTCACTTATACTGTTCAACTGGTAACATGTCCCGTGAGTATTAAACAATCAGGGGAACACACACTCCTCATTTATACTGTTCACCTGGGAACATGTCCCGTGTATATTAAACCATCAGGGGAACACACTCTCCTCACTTATTCTGTTCACCTGGTGACATGTCCCGTCAGTATTAAACAATCAGGGGAACACACTCTCCTCAATTATACTGTTCACCTGGTAACATGTCCCGTGAGTGTTAAACCATCAGGGGAACACTCTCTCCTCACTGATACTGTTCACATGGTAACATGTCCCGTGTATATTAAACCATCAGGGGAACACACTCTCCTCACTTATTCTGTTCACCTGGTGACATGTCCCGTCAGTATTAAACAATCAGGGGAACACACTCTCCTCAATTATACTGTTCACCTGCTGACATGTCCCGGGTATATTAAAACATCAGGGGAACACACTCTCCTCACTTATACTGTTCACCTGGTAACAAGTCCCGTGCGTGTTAAACCATCAGGGGAACACACTCTCCTCACTTATACTGTTCACCTGGTGACATGTCCCGTGTGTATTAAACCATCAGCGGAACACACTCTACTCACTTATACTATTCTCCTGGTAACATGTCCCGTGCGTGTTAAACCATCAGGGGAACACACTCTCCTCACTTATACTGTTCTCCTGGTAACATGTCCCGTGCGTGTTAAACCATCAGGGGAACACAATCTCCTCACTTATACTGTTCACCTGGTGACATGTCCCATGCATATTAAACCGTCAGGGGAACACACTCTCCTCACTTATACTGTTCACCTGGTAACATGTCCCGTGTATATTAAACCATCAGGGGAACACACTCTCCTCATTTATAATGTTCACGTGGTGACATGTCCAGTGTGTATATTAAACCGTCAGGGGAACACAATCTCCTCACTTATACTGTTCACCTGGTGACATGTCCGGTGTGTATTAAACAATCAGGGGAACTCACTCTCCTCACTTATAATGTTCACCTGGTAACATGTCCCGTGCGTATTAAACCATCAGGGGAACACACTCTCCTCACTTATACTGTTCACCTGGTAACATGTCCCGTGTATATTTAACCATCAGGGGAACACACTCTCCTCACTTATACTGTTCACCTGGTAACATGTCCCGTGAATATTAAACCTTCAGGGGAAAGCACTCTCCTCACTTATACTGTTCACCTGGTAACATGTCCCGTGTGCATTAAACCATCAGTGGAACACACTCTCCTCACTTATACTGTTCACCTGGTAACATGTCCTGTGTGCATTAAATCATCAGGGGAACACTCTCTCCTCACTTATACTGTTCACCTGGTAACAGGTCCCGTGCGTGTTACACCATCAGGGGAACACACTCTCCTCATTTATCCTGTTCACCTGGTAACATGTCCCGTGACTTTTAAACAATCAGGGGAACACACTCTCCTCACTTATACTGTTCACCTGGTAACATGTCCCGTGTATATTAAACAATCAGGGGAACACACACTCCTCACTTATACTGTTCACCTGGTAACATGTCCCGTGTATATTAAACCATCAGGGGAACACACTCGCCTCACTTATACTTTTCACCTGGTAACATGTCCCGTGTGTATTAAACAATCAGGGGAACACACTCTCCTCACTTATACTGTTCACCTGGTAACATGTCCCGTGCGTGTTAAACCATCAGGGGAACACACTCTCCTCACTTATACTGTTCACCTGGTAACATGTCCCGTGAGTATTAAACAATCAGGGGAACACACTCTCCTCACTTATACTGTTCACCTGGTAATATGTCCAGTGTATATTAAACAATCACGGGAACACACACTCCTCACTTGTACTGTTCACCTGGTAACATGTCCCGTGTATATTAAACCATCTGGTGAACACACTCTCCTCACTTACACTGTTCACCTTGTGACATGTCCCGTCAGTATTAAACAATCAGGGGAACACACTCTCCTCACTTATACTGTTCACCTGGTAACATGTCCCGTGTATATTAAACCATCAGGGGAACACAATCTCCTCACTTATACTGTTCACCTGGTGACATGTCCCGTCAGTATTAAACAATCAGGGGAACACACTCTCCTCAATTATACTGTTCACCTGGTAGCATGTCCCGTGCGTGTTAAACCATCAGGGGAATACACTCTCCTCACTTATACTGTTCACCTGGTAATATGTCCAGTGTATATTAAACAATCAGGGGAACACACGCTCCTCACTTATACTGTTCACCTGGTAACATGTCCCGTGTATCTTACACCATCAGGGGAACACACTCTCCTCACTTATCCTGTTCACCTGGTAACATGTCCCGTGAGTATTAAACAATCAGGGGAACACACTCTCCTCACTTATACTGTTCACCTGGTAACATGTCCCGTGAGTATTAAACAATCAGGGGAACACACTCTCCTCACTTATACTGTTCACCTGGTAATATGTCCCGTGTGTATTAAACAATCAGGGGAACACTCTCTCCTCACTTATACTGTTCACCTGGTAACATGTCCCGTGCATGTTAAACCATCAGGGGAACACACTCTCCTCACTTATACTGTTCAACTGGTAACATGTCCCGTGAGTATTAAACAATCAGGGGAACACACACTCCTCATTTATACTGTTCACCTGGTAACATGTCCCGTGAGTATTAAACAATCAGGTGAACACACTCTCCTCACTTATACTGTTCACCTGGGAACATGTCCCGTGTATATTAAACCATCAGGGGAACACACTCTCCTCACTTATTCTGTTCACCTGGTGACATGTCCCGTCAGTATTAAACAATCAGGGGAACACACTCTCCTCAATTATACTGTTCACCTGGTAACATGTCCCGTGAGTGTTAAACCATCAGGGGAACACTCTCTCCTCACTTATACTGTTCTCCTGGTAACATGTCCCGTGTATATTAAACAATCAGGGGAACACACTCTCCTCACTTATACTGTTCACCTGGTAACATGTCCCATGTATATTAAACCATCACTGGAACACACTCCCCTCACTTATACTGTTCTCCTGGTAACATGTCCCGTGTATATGAAACCTTCAGGGGAACGCACTCTCCTCACTTATACTGTTCAGCTGGTAACATGTCCCGTTTATATTAAACCATCAGGGGACCACAATCTCCTCACTTATACTGTTCACCTGGTAACATGTCCCGTGTGTTTTAAACAATCAGGGGAACACACTCTCCTCACTTCTACTGTTCACCTGGTAACATGTCCCGTGTGTATTAAACAATCATGGGAACACACTCTCCTCAATTATACTGTTCACCTGCTGACATGCCCGGGTATATTAAAACATCAGGGGACCACACTCTCCTCACTTATACTGTTCACCTGGTAACATGGCCCGTGCGTGTTAAACCATCAGGGGAACACACTCTCCTCACTTATACTGTTCACCTGGTGACATGTCCCGTGTATATTAAACAATCAGGGGAACACACTCTCCTCACTTATACTGTTCACCTGGTAACATGTCCCGTGCGTGTTAAACCATCAGGGGAACACACTCTCCTCACTTATACTGTTCACCTGGTGACATGTCCCTTCTGTATTAACCCATCAGGTGAACACACTCGCCTCACTTATACTGTTCACCTGGTAACATATCCCGTGTATATAAAACCATCAGGGGAAAGCACTCTCCTCACTTATACTGTTCACCTGGTGACATGTCCCGTCTGTATTAATCCATCAGGTGAACACACTCTCCTCACTTATACTGTTCACCTGGTAACATGTCCCGTCAGTATTAAACCATCAGGGGAACACATTCTCCTCACTTATACTGTTCACCTGGTGACATGTCCCGTCTGTATTAACCCATCAGGTGAACACACTCTCCTCACTTAAACTGTTCATCCGGTAACATGTCCCGTGTATAATAAACCATCAGAGGAACACACTCTCCTCAATCATACTGTTCACCTGCTGACATGTCCAGGGTATATTAAAACATCAGGGGAACACACTCTCCTCACTTATACTGTTCACCTGGTAACAAGTCCCGTGCGTGTTAAACCATCAGGGGAACACACTCTCCTCACTTATAATGTTCACCTGGTGACATGTCCCGTGTGTATTAAACCATCAGCGGAACACACTGTCCTCACTTATACTGTTCACCTGGTAACATGTCCTGTGTATATTAAACCATCAGGGGAACACACTCTACTCACTTATACTATTCTCCTGGTAACATGTCCCGTGCGTGTTAAACCATCAGGGGAACACACTCTCCTCACTTATACTGTTCTCCTGGTAACATGTCCCGTGCGTGTTAAATCATCAGGGGAACACACTCTCCTCACATATACTGTTCACCTGGTGACATGTCCCATGCATATTAAACCGTCAGGGGAACACACTCTCCTCACTTATACTGTTCACCTGGTAACATGTCCCGTGTATATTAAACCATCAGGGGAACACACTCTCCTCACTTATAATGTTCACGTGGTGACATGTCCCGTGTGTATATTAAACCGTCAGGGGAACACAATCTCCTCACTTATACTGTTCACCTGGTAACATGTCCTGTGTGTATTAAACAATCAGGGGAACTCACTCTCCTCACTTATAATGTTCACCTGGTAACATGTCCCGTGCGTGTTAAACCATCAGGGGAACACACTCTCCTCACTTATACTGTTCACCTGGTAACATGTCCCGTGTATATTTAACCATCAGGGGAACACACTCTCCTCACTTATACTGTTCACCTGGTAACATGTCCCGTGAATATTAAACCATCAGGGGAAAGCACTTTCCTCACTTATACTGTTCACGTGGTAACATGTCCCGTGTGCATTAAACCATCAGTGGAACACACTCTCCTCACTTATACTGTTCACCTGGTAACATGTCCTGTGTGCATTAAATCATCAGGGGAACACAATCTCCTCAATTCTACTCTTCACCTGGTGACATGTCCCGGGTATATTAAACAATGAGGGGAACACACTCTCCTCACCTATACTGTTCACCTGGTAACATGTCCCGTGCGTGTTACACCATCAGGGGAACACACTCTCCTCACTTATCCTGTTCACCTGGTAACATGTCCCGTGAGTATTAAACAATCAGGGGAACACACTCTCCTCACTTACACTGTTCACCTGGTAACATGTCCCGTGTATATTAAACAATCAGGGGAACACACACTCCTCACTTATACTGTTCACCTGGTAACATGTCCCGTGTATATTAAACCATCAGGGGAACACACTCGCCTCACTTATACTTTTCACCTGGTAACATGTCCCGTGTGTATTAAACAATCAGGGGAACACACTCTCCTCACTTATACTGTTCACCTGGTAACATGTCCCGTGCGTGTTAAACCATCAGGGGAACACACTCTCCTCACTTATACTGTTCACCTGGTAACATGTCCCGTGAGTATTAAACAATCAGGGGAACACACTCTCCTCACTTATAATGTTCACCTTGTAATATGTCGAGTGTATATTAAACAATCACGGGAACACACACTCCTCACTTGTACTGTTCACCTGGTAACATGTCCCGTGTATATTAAACCAACAGGGGAACACACTCTCCTCACTTACACTGTTCACCTGGTGACATGTCCCGTCAGTATTAAACAATCAGGGGAACACACTCTCCTCACTTATACTGTTCACCTGGTAACATGTCCCGTGTATATTAAACCATCAGGGGAACACACTCTCCTCACTTATAATGTTCACCTGGTAACATGTCCCGTGTATATTAAACCATCAGGGGAACACACTCTCCTCACTTATACTGTTCACCTGGTGACATGTCCCGTCAGTATTAAACAATCAGGGGAACACACTCTCCTCAATTATACTGTTCACCTGGTAACATGTCCCGTGTATATGAAACCTTCAGGGGAACGCACTCTCCTCACTTATACTGTTCAGCTGGTAACATGTCCCGTTTATATTAAACCATCAGGGGACCACACTCTCCTCACTTATACTGTTCACCTGGTAACATGTCCCGTGTGTTTTAAACAATCAGGGGAACACACTCTCCTCACTTCTACTGTTCACCTGGTAACATGTCCCGTGTGTATTAAACAATCATGGGAACACACTCTCCTCAATTATACTGTTCACCTGCTGACATGCCCGGGTATATTAAAACATCAGGGGACCACACTCTCCTCACTTATACTGTTCACCTGGTAACATGGCCCGTGCGTGTTAAACCATCAGGGGAACACACTCTCCTCACTTATACTGTTCACCTGGTGACATGTCCCGTGTATATTAAACAATCAGGGGAACACACTCTCCTCACTTATACTGTTCACCTGGTAACATGTCCCGTGCGTGTTAAACCATCAGGGGAACACACTCTCCTCACTTATACTGTTCACCTGGTGACATGTCCCTTCTGTATTAACCCATCAGGTGAACACACTCGCCTCACTTATACTGTTCACCTGGTAACATATCCCGTGTATTTAAAACCATCAGGGGAAAGCACTCTCCTCACTTATACTGTTCACCTGGTGACATGTCCCGTCTGTATTAATCCATCAGGTGAACACACTCTCCTCACTTATACTGTTCACCTGGTAACATGTCCCGTCAGTATTAAACCATCAGGGGAACACATTCTCCTCACTTATACTGTTCACCTGGTGACATGTCCCGTCTGTATTAACCCATCAGGTGAACACACTCTCCTCACTTAAACTGTTCATCCGGTAACATGTCCCGTGTATAATAAACCATCAGAGGAACACACTCTCCTCAATCATACTGTTCACCTGCTGACATGTCCCGGGTATATTAAAACATCAGGGGAACACACTCTCCTCACTTATACTGTTCACCTGGTAACAAGTCCCGTGCGTGTTAAACCATCAGGGGAACACACTCTCCTCACTTATAATGTTCACCTGGTGACATGTCCCGTGTGTATTAAACCATCAGCGGAACACACTGTCCTCACTTATATTGTTCACCTGGTAACATGTCCTGTGTATATTAAACCATCAGGGGAACACACTCTACTCACTTATACTATTCTCCTGGTAACATGTCCCGTGCGTGTTAAACCATCAGGGGAACACACTCTCCTCACTTATACTGTTCTCCTGGTAACATGTCCCGTGCGTGTTAAATCATCAGGGGAACACACTCTCCTCACATATACTGTTCACCTGGTGACATGTCCCATGCATATTAAACCGTCAGGGGAACACACTCTCCTCACTTATACTGTTCACCTGGTAACATGTCCCGTGTATATTAAACCATCAGGGGAACACACTCTCCTCACTTATAATGTTCACGTGGTGACATGTCCCGTGTGTATATTAAACCGTCAGGGGAACACAATCTCCTCACTTATACTGTTCACCTGGTAACATGTCCTGTGTGTATTAAACAATCAGGGGAACTCACTCTCCTCACTTATAATGTTCACCTGGTAACATGTCCCGTGCGTGTTAAACCATCAGGGGAACACACTCTCCTCACTTATACTGTTCACCTGGTAACATGTCCCGTGTATATTTAACCATCAGGGGAACACACTCTCCTCACTTATACTGTTCACCTGGTAACATGTCCCGTGAATATTAAACCATCAGGGGAAAGCACTTTCCTCACTTATACTGTTCACGTGGTAACATGTCCCGTGTGCATTAAACCATCAGTGGAACACACTCTCCTCACTTATACTGTTCACCTGGTAACATGTCCTGTGTGCATTAAATCATCAGGGGAACACAATCTCCTCAATTCTACTCTTCACCTGGTGACATGTCCCGGGTATATTAAACAATGAGGGGAACACACTCTCCTCACCTATACTGTTCACCTGGTAACATGTCCCGTGCGTGTTACACCATCAGGGGAACACACTCTCCTCATTTATCCTGTTCACCTGGTAACATGTCCCGTGTATATTAAACAATCAGGGGAACACACACTCCTCACTTATACTGTTCACCTGGTAACATGTCCCGTGTATATTAAACCATCAGGGGAACACACTCGCCTCACTTATACTTTTCACCTGGTAACATGTCCCGTGTGTATTAAACAATCAGGGGAACACACTCTCCTCACTTATACTGTTCACCTGGTAACATGTCCCGTGCGTGTTAAACCATCAGGGGAACACACTCTCCTCACTTATACTGTTCACCTGGTAACATGTCCCGTGAGTATTAAACAATCAGGGGAACACACTCTCCTCACTTATACTGTTCACCTGGTAATATGTCGAGTGTATATTAAACAATCACGGGAACACACACTCCTCACTTGTACTGTTCACCTGGTAACATGTCCCGTGTATATTAAACCAACAGGGGAACACACTCTCCTCACTTACACTGTTCACCTGGTGACATGTCCCGTCAGTATTAAACAATCAGGGGAACACACTCTCCTCACTTATACTGTTCACCTGGTAACATGTCCCGTGTATATTAAACCATCAGGGGAACACACTCTCCTCACTTATAATGTTCACCTGGTAACATGTCCCGTGTATATTAAACCATCAGGGGAACACACTCTCCTCACTTATACTGTTCACCTGGTGACATGTCCCGTCAGTATTAAACAATCAGGGGAACACACTCTCCTCAATTATACTGTTCACCTGGTAACATGTCCCGTGCGTGTTAAACCATCAGGGGAATACACTCTCCTCACTTATACTGTTCACCTGGTAATATGTCCAGTGTATATTAAACAATCAGGGGAACACACGCTCCTCCCTTATACTGTTCACCTGGTAATATGTCCAGTGTATATTAAACAATCAGGGGAACACACGCTCCTCCCTTATACTGTTCACCTGGTAACATGTCCCGTGTATATTAAACCATCAGGGGAACACACTCTCCTCACTTATACTGTTCACCTGGTAACATGTCCCGTGTATATTAAACCATCAGGGGAACACACTCTCCTCACTTATACTGTTCACCTGGTAACATGTCCCGTGTGCATTAAACCATCAGGGGAACACACTCTCCTCACTTATACTGTTCACCTGGTAACATGTCCCGTGTGTATTGAACAATCAGGGGAACACACTCTCATCACTTATACTGTTCACCTGGTAACATGTCCTGTTTGTATTGAACCATCAGGGGAAAGCACTCTCCTCACTTATCCTGTTCACCTGGTAACATGTCCCGTGAGTATTAAACAATCAGGGGAACACACTCTCCTCACTTATACTGTTCACCTGGTAACATGTCCCGTGTGTATTGAACAATCAGGGGAACACACTCTCATCACTTATACTGTTCACCTGGTAACATGTCCTGTTTGTATTGAACCATCAGGGGAACACACTCTCCTCACTTATACTGTTCACCTGGTAACATGTCCCGTGTGTATTGAACAATCAGGGGAACACACTCTCCTCACTTATACTGTTCACCTGGTAACATGTCCTATGTATATTAAACCATCAGGGGAACACACTCTCCTCACTTACACTGTTCACCTGGTAACATGTTCTGTTTGTATTAAACAATCAGGGCAACACACTCTCTTCACTTATTCTCTTCACCTGGCAACATGTCCCGTGTGTATTAAACCATCAGGGGAACACACTCTCTTCACTTATACTGATCACCTGGTGACACGTCCCGTCAGTTTTAAACAATCATTGAATCACACTCTCCTCACTTATACTATTCACCAGGTAACATGTCCCGTGTATATTGAACCATGAGGGGAATACACTCTCTTCACTTATACTGTTCACCTGTTAACATGTCCCATGTATATTATACCGTCAGGGGAACACACTCTCCTCACTTATACTTTTCACCTGGTGACATGTCCCGTGTATATTAAACCATCAGGGCAACACACTCTCCTCGCTTATACTGTTCACCTGATGACATGTCCTGTTTGTTTAAACCATCAGGGGAACTCACTCTCCTCACTTATACTGTTCACCTGGTATCATGTCCTGTGTATATTAAACCATCAGGGGAACACACTCTCCACACTTAAACTGTTCACCTGTTGACATGTCCTGTTTGTTTAAACCATCAGGGGAACTCGCTCTCCTCACTTACACTGTTTACCTGGTAACATGTCCCGTGTGTATTAAACAATCAGGGGAACACACTCTCCTCACTTATACTGTTCACCTGGTAACATGTCCCGTGTATATTAAACCATCAGGGATCACACTCTCCTCACTTATACTGTTCTGCTGGTGACATGTCCCGGGTGTATTAAACCATCAGGAACACACTCTTCTCACTTATACTGTTGACCTGGTAACATGTCCCGTGCATGTTAAACCATCAGGGGAAAGCCCTCTCCTCACTTATACTGTTCAACTGGTAACATGTCCCGTATATATTAAACCATCAGGGGAACACACTCTCCTCACTTATAATGTTCACCTGGTAACATGTCCCGTGTATATTAAACCATCAGGGGAACACACTCTCCTCACTTATACTGTTCACCTGGTAACATGTCCCGTGTATATTGAACCATCAGGGGAATACAGAATCCTCACTTATACTGTTCACCTGGTAACATGTCCCGTATATATTAAACCATCAGGGGAAAGCCCTCTCCTCACTTATACTGTTCAACTGGTAACATGTCCCATGTTTATTATACCATCAGGGGAACACACTGTCCTCACTTATACTGTTCACCTGGTAACATGTCCCGTGTATATTAAAACATCAGGGGAAAGCACTCTCATCACTTATACTGTTCACCTGCGAACATGTCCCGTGTATATTAAACCATCAGGGGAACACAATCTCCTCACTTATACTGTTCACCTGGCAACATGTCCCGTGCATATTAAACCATCATGGGTAAGCACTCTCCTCACTTATTCTGTTCACCTGGTAATAAGTCCAGTGTATATTAAACCATCAGGGGAACACACTCTCCTCACTTATACTGTTCACCTGGTAACATGTCCCGTGCATATTAAACCATCATGGGTAAGCACTCTCCTCACTTATTCTGTTCACCTGGTAATAAGTCCAGTGTATATTAAACCATCAGGGGAACACACTCTCCTCACTTATAATGTTCACCTGGTAACATGTCCCGTGTATATTAAACCATCAGGGGAACACACTCTCCTCACTTATACTGTTCACCTGGTAACATGTCCCGTGTATTTTTAACAATCAGGGGAACACACTCTCCTCACTTATACTGTTCACCTGGCAACATGTCCCGTGTATATTAAACCATCAGGGGAACACACTCTCCTCACTTATACTGTTCACCTGGCAACATGTCCCGTGTATATTAAACCATCAGGGGAACACATTCTCCTCACTTATACTGTTCACCTGCTAACATGTCCCGTGTATATTAAGTCATCAGGGGAACACACTCTCCTCACTTATACTGTTCACCTGCTAAAATGTCCCGTGTATATTAAACCATCAGGGGAAAGCCCTCTCCTCACTTACACTGTTCAGCTGGTAACATGTCCCGTGGAGATTATACCATCAGGGGAACACACTCTCCTCACTTATACTGTTCACCTGCTAAAATGTCCCGTGTATATTAAACCATCAGGGGAAAGCCCTCTCCTCACTTACACTGTTCAGCTGGTAACATGTCCCGTGGAGATTATACCATCAGGGGAACACACTCTCCTCACTTATACTGTTCACCTGGTAACATGTCCCGTGTATATTAAACCATCAGGGGAAAGCCCTCTCCTCACTTATGCTGTTCAGCTGGGAACATGTCCCGTGTATATTAAACCATCAGGGGAAAGCCCTCTCCTCACTTATACTGTTCACCAGCTAACTTGTCCCGTGTATATTGAACCATCAGGGGAATACAGTATCCTCACTTATACTGTTCACCTGGTAACATGTCCCTTGTTTTTTAAAACATCAGGGGAATACACTCTCCTCACTTATACTGTTCTGCTGGTAACATGTCCCATGTTTATTAAAACATCAGGGGAAAGCACTCTCATCACTTATACTGTTCACCTGGTAACATGTCCCGTGTATATTATACCATCAGGGGAACACACTCTCCTCACTTATACTGTTCACCTGGTAACATGTCCCGTGCATATTAAACCATCATGGGTAAGCCCTCTCCTCACTTATACTGTTCACCTGGTAACATGTCCCGTGTATATTATACCATCAGGGGAACACACTCTTCTCACTTTTGCTGTTCACCTGGTAACATGTCCCGTGTTTATTAAACCATCAGGGGAAAGCACTCTCCTCACTTATAATGTTCACCTGGTAACATGTCCCGTGTATATTATACCATCAGGGGAACACACTCTTCTCACTTTTGCTGTTCACCTGGTAACATGTCCCGTGTTTATTAAACCATCAGGGGAACACACTCTCCTCACTTATGCTGTTCACCTGGTATCATGTCCTGTGTATAATAAACCATCAGGGGAACACACTCTCCTCAATTATACTGTTCACCTGGTAACATGTCCCGTGTATATTAAACCATGAGGGGAACACACTCTCTTCACTTATACTCTTCACCTGGTAACATGTCCCGTGTATATTAAACCATGAGGGGAACACACTCTCTTCACTTATACTCTTCACCTGGTAACATGTCCCGTGTATATTAAACCATCAGGGGAACTCACTCTCCTCACTTATACTGTTCACCTGGTAACATGTCCCGTGTAAATTAAACCATCAGGGGAAAGCCCTCTCCTCACTTATGCTGTTCAGCTGGTAACATGTCCCGTGTATATTATACCATCAGGGGAACAAACTCTCCTCACTTATACTGTTCACCTGGTAACATGTCCCGTGTATATTAAACCATCAGGGGAACACACTTTCCTCACTTATACTGTTCACCTGGGAACATGTCCCGTGTATATTATACCATCAGGGGAACAAACTCTCCTCACTTATACTGTTCACCTGGTAACATGTCCCGTGTATATTAAACCATCTGGGGAACACACTCTCCTCACTTATACTGTTCACCAGCTAACATGTCCCGTGTATATTGAACCATCAGGGGAATACAGTATCCTCACTTATACTGTTCACCTGGTAACATGTCCCATATATATTAAACCATCAGGGGAACACACTCTCCTCACTTTTGCTGTTCACCTGGTAACATGTCCCGTGTTTATTAAACCATCAGGGGAAAGCACTCTCCTCACTTATACTGTTCACCTGGTAACATGTCCCGTGTATATTAAACCATCAGGGGAACACTCTCTCCTCACTTATGCTGTTCACCTGGTATCATGTCCTGTGTATATTAAACCATCAGGGGAACACACTCTCCTCACTTATACTGTTCACCTGATGACATGTCCCGGGTATATTAAACAATCAGGGGAACACACTCTCCTCACTTATACTGTTCACCTGGTATCATGTCCTGTGTATAGTAAACCATCAGGGGAACAGACTCTCCTCACTTATACTGTTCACCTGTTGACATGTCCTGTTTGTATTAAACCATCAGGGGAACACACTCTTCTCACTGATACTGTTGACCTGGAAACATGTCCCGTGCATGTTAAACCATCAGGGGAACACACTCTCCTCACATATACTGTTCACCTGGTAACATGTCCCATGTATATTAAACCATCAGGGGAGCACATTCTCCTCACTTATACTGTTCACCTGGTAACATGTCCCGTGTATATTAAACCATCAGGGGAAAGCCCTCTCCTCACTTATTCTGTTCACCTGGTAACATGTCCCGTGTATATTGAACCATCAGGGGAATACAGTCTCATCACTTATACTGTTCACCTGGTTACATGTCCCGTGTATATTAAACCATCAGGGGAACACACTCTTCTCACTTATACTGTTCACCTGGTAACATGTCCCGTGTATATTAAACCATCAGGGGAACACACTCTCCTCACTGATACTGTTCACCTGCGAACATGTCCCGTGTATATTAAACAATGAGGGGAACACACTCTCCTCACTTATTCTGTTCACCTGGTAACATGTCCCGTGTATATTAAACCATCAGGGGAACACACTCTTCTCACTTATACTGTTCACCTGGTAACATCTCCCGTGTATATTAAACCATCAGGGGAACACACTCTCCTCACTGATACTGTTCACCTGCGAACATGTCCCGTGTATATTAAACAATGAGGGGAACACACTCTCCTCACTTATTCTGTTCACCTGGTAACATGTCCCGTGTATATTAAACAATCAGGGGAACACACTCTCCTCACTTATACTGTTCACCTGGTGACATGTCCTGTTTGTTTAAACCATCAGGGGAACTCACTCTCCTCACTTACACTGTTTACCTGGTAACATGTCCCGTGTATATTAAACCATCAGGGGAACTCACTCTCCTCACTTATACTGTTCACCTGGTGACATGTCCTGTTTGTTTAAACCATCAGGGGAACTCACTCTCCTCACTTACACTGTTTACCTGGTAACATGTCCCGTGTATATTAAACCATCAGGGGAACTCACTCTCCTCACTTACACTGTTTACCTGGTAACATGTCCCGTGTATATTAAACCATCAGGGGAACTCACTCTCCTCACTTATTCTGTTCACCTGGTAACATGTCCCGTGTATATTAAACAATCAGGGGAACACACTCTCCTCACTTATACTGTTCACCTGGTGACATGTCCTGTTTGTTTAAACCATCAGGGGAACTCACTCTCCTCACTTACACTGTTTACCTGGTAACATGTCCCGTGTATATTAAACCATCAGGGGAACTCACTCTCCTCACTTATACTGTTCACCTGGTATCATGTCCTGTGTATATTAAACCATCAGGGGAACACACTCTCCACACTTATACTGTTCACCTGTTGACATGTCCCGTGTGTATTAAACCATCAGGGGGAACTCACTCTCCTCACTTACACTGTTTACCTGGTAACATGTCCCGTGTGTATTAAACAATCAGGGGAACACACTCTCTTCACTTATACTGTTCACCTGGTAACATGTCCCGTGTATATTAAACAATCAGGGGAACACACTCTCCTCACTTATACTGTTCACCTGGTAACATGTCCCGTGTGTATTAAACCATCAGGGGAACACACTCTCCTCACTTATACTGTTCACCTGGTAACATGTCCCGTGTATATTAAACAATCAGGGGAACACACTCTCCTCACTTATACTGTTCACCTGGTAACATGTCCCGTGTATATTAAACCATCAGGGGATCACACTCTCCTCACTTATACTGTTCACCTGGTGACATGTCCCGGGTGTATTAAACCATCAGGGGAACACACTCTCCTCACTTATACTGTTCACCTGGTAACATGTCCCGTGTATATTGAACCATCAGGGGAATACAGAATCCTCACTTATACTGTTCACCTGGTAACATGTCCCGTATATATTAAACCATCAGGGGAAAGCCCTCTCCTCACTTATACTGTTCAACTGGTAACATGTCCCATGTTTATTATACCATCAGGGGAACACACTGTCCTCACTTATACTGTTCACCTGGTAACATGTCCCGTGTATATTAAAACATCAGGGGAAAGCACTCTCATCACTTATACTGTTCACCTGCGAACATGTCCCGTGTATATTAAACCATCAGGGGAACACAATCTCCTCACTTATACTGTTCACCTGGCAACATGTCCCGTGCATATTAAACCATCATGGGTAAGCACTCTCCTCACTTATTCTGTTCACCTGGTAATAAGTCCAGTGTATATTAAACCATCAGGGGAACACACTCTCCTCACTTATACTGTTCACCTGGTAACATGTCCCGTGCATATTAAACCATCATGGGTAAGCACTCTCCTCACTTATTCTGTTCACCTGGTAATAAGTCCAGTGTATATTAAACCATCAGGGGAACACACTCTCCTCACTTATACTGTTCACCTGGTAACATGTCCCGTGTATTTTTAACAATCAGGGGAACACACTCTCCTCACTTATACTGTTCACCTGGCAACATGTCCCGTGTATATTAAACCATCAGGGGAACACACTCTCCTCACTTATACTGTTCACCTGGCAACATGTCCCGTGTATATTAAACCATCAGGGGAACACATTCTCCTCACTTATACTGTTCACCTGCTAACATGTCCCGTGTATATTAAGTCATCAGGGGAACACACTCTCCTCACTTATACTGTTCACCTGCTAAAATGTCCCGTGTATATTAAACCATCAGGGGAAAGCCCTCTCCTCACTTACACTGTTCAGCTGGTAACATGTCCCGTGGAGATTATACCATCAGGGGAACACACTCTCCTCACTTATACTGTTCACCTGCTAAAATGTCCCGTGTATATTAAACCATCAGGGGAAAGCCCTCTCCTCACTTACACTGTTCAGCTGGTAACATGTCCCGTGGAGATTATACCATCAGGGGAACACACTCTCCTCACTTATACTGTTCACCTGGTAACATGTCCCGTGTATATTAAACCATCAGGGGAAAGCCCTCTCCTCACTTATGCTGTTCAGCTGGGAACATGTCCCGTGTATATTAAACCATCAGGGGAAAGCCCTCTCCTCACTTATACTGTTCACCAGCTAACTTGTCCCGTGTATATTGAACCATCAGGGGAATACAGTATCCTCACTTATACTGTTCACCTGGTAACATGTCCCTTGTTTTTTAAAACATCAGGGGAATACACTCTCCTCACTTATACTGTTCTGCTGGTAACATGTCCCATGTTTATTAAAACATCAGGGGAAAGCACTCTCATCACTTATACTGTTCACCTGGTAACATGTCCCGTGTATATTATACCATCAGGGGAACACACTCTCCTCACTTATACTGTTCACCTGGTAACATGTCCCGTGCATATTAAACCATCATGGGTAAGCCCTCTCCTCACTTATACTGTTCACCTGGTAACATGTCCCGTGTATATTATACCATCAGGGGAACACACTCTTCTCACTTTTGCTGTTCACCTGGTAACATGTCCCGTGTTTATTAAACCATCAGGGGAAAGCACTCTCCTCACTTATAATGTTCACCTGGTAACATGTCCCGTGTATATTATACCATCAGGGGAACACACTCTTCTCACTTTTGCTGTTCACCTGGTAACATGTCCCGTGTTTATTAAACCATCAGGGGAACACACTCTCCTCACTTATGCTGTTCACCTGGTATCATGTCCTGTGTATAATAAACCATCAGGGGAACACACTCTCCTCAATTATACTGTTCACCTGGTAACATGTCCCGTGTATATTAAACCATGAGGGGAACACACTCTCTTCACTTATACTCTTCACCTGGTAACATGTCCCGTGTATATTAAACCATGAGGGGAACACACTCTCTTCACTTATACTCTTCACCTGGTAACATGTCCCGTGTATATTAAACCATCAGGGGAACTCACTCTCCTCACTTATACTGTTCACCTGGTAACATGTCCCGTGTAAATTAAACCATCAGGGGAAAGCCCTCTCCTCACTTATGCTGTTCAGCTGGTAACATGTCCCGTGTATATTATACCATCAGGGGAACAAACTCTCCTCACTTATACTGTTCACCTGGTAACATGTCCCGTGTATATTAAACCATCAGGGGAACACACTTTCCTCACTTATACTGTTCACCTGGGAACATGTCCCGTGTATATTATACCATCAGGGGAACAAACTCTCCTCACTTATACTGTTCACCTGGTAACATGTCCCGTGTATATTAAACCATCTGGGGAACACACTCTCCTCACTTATACTGTTCACCGGCTAACATGTCCCGTGTATATTGAACCATCAGGGGAATACAGTATCCTCACTTATACTGTTCACCTGGTAACATGTCCCATATATATTAAACCATCAGGGGAACACACTCTCCTCACTTTTGCTGTTCACCTGGTAACATGTCCCGTGTTTATTAAACCATCAGGGGAAAGCACTCTCCTCACTTATACTGTTCACCTGGTAACATGTCCCGTGTATATTAAACCATCAGGGGAACACTCTCTCCTCACTTATGCTGTTCACCTGGTATCATGTCCTGTGTATATTAAACCATCAGGGGAACACACTCTCCTCACTTATACTGTTCACCTGATGACATGTCCCGGGTATATTAAACAATCAGGGGAACACACTCTCCTCACTTATACTGTTCACCTGGTATCATGTCCTGTGTATAGTAAACCATCAGGGGAACAGACTCTCCTCACTTATACTGTTCACCTGTTGACATGTCCTGTTTGTATTAAACCATCAGGGGAACACACTCTTCTCACTGATACTGTTGACCTGGAAACATGTCCCGTGCATGTTAAACCATCAGGGGAACACACTCTCCTCACATATACTGTTCACCTGGTAACATGTCCCATGTATATTAAACCATCAGGGGAGCACATTCTCCTCACTTATACTGTTCACCTGGTAACATGTCCCGTGTATATTAAACCATCAGGGGAAAGCCCTCTCCTCACTTATTCTGTTCACCTGGTAACATGTCCCGTGTATATTGAACCATCAGGGGAATACAGTCTCATCACTTATACTGTTCACCTGGTTACATGTCCCGTGTATATTAAACCATCAGGGGAACACACTCTTCTCACTTATACTGTTCACCTGGTAACATGTCCCGTGTATATTAAACCATCAGGGGAACACACTCTCCTCACTGATACTGTTCACCTGCGAACATGTCCCGTGTATATTAAACAATGAGGGGAACACACTCTCCTCACTTATTCTGTTCACCTGGTAACATGTCCCGTGTATATTAAACCATCAGGGGAACACACTCTTCTCACTTATACTGTTCACCTGGTAACATCTCCCGTGTATATTAAACCATCAGGGGAACACACTCTCCTCACTGATACTGTTCACCTGCGAACATGTCCCGTGTATATTAAACAATGAGGGGAACACATTCTCCTCACTTATTCTGTTCACCTGGTAACATGTCCCGTGTATATTAAACAATCAGGGGAACACACTCTCCTCACTTATACTGTTCACCTGGTGACATGTCCTGTTTGTTTAAACCATCAGGGGAACTCACTCTCCTCACTTACACTGTTTACCTGGTAACATGTCCCGTGTATATTAAACCATCAGGGGAACTCACTCTCCTCACTTATACTGTTCACCTGGTGACATGTCCTGTTTGTTTAAACCATCAGGGGAACTCACTCTCCTCACTTACACTGTTTACCTGGTAACATGTCCCGTGTATATTAAACCATCAGGGGAACTCACTCTCCTCACTTACACTGTTTACCTGGTAACATGTCCCGTGTATATTAAACCATCAGGGGAACTCACTCTCCTCACTTATTCTGTTCACCTGGTAACATGTCCCGTGTATATTAAACAATCAGGGGAACACACTCTCCTCACTTATACTGTTCACCTGGTGACATGTCCTGTTTGCTTAAACCATCAGGGGAACTCACTCTCCTCACTTACACTGTTTACCTGGTAACATGTCCCGTGTATATTAAACCATCAGGGGAACTCACTCTCCTCACTTATACTGTTCACCTGGTATCATGTCCTGTGTATATTAAACCATCAGGGGAACACACTCTCCACACTTATACTGTTCACCTGTTGACATGTCCCGTGTGTATTAAACCATCAGGGGGAACTCACTCTCCTCACTTACACTGTTTACCTGGTAACATGTCCCGTGTGTATTAAACAATCAGGGGAACACACTCTCTTCACTTATACTGTTCACCTGGTAACATGTCCCGTGTATATTAAACAATCAGGGGAACACACTCTCCTCACTTATACTGTTCACCTGGTAACATGTCCCGTGTGTATTAAACCATCAGGGGAACACACTCTCCTCACTTATACTGTTCACCTGGTAACATGTCCCGTGTATATTAAACAATCAGGGGAACACACTCTCCTCACTTATACTGTTCACCTGGTAACATGTCCCGTGTATATTAAACCATCAGGGGATCACACTCTCCTCACTTATACTGTTCACCTGGTGACATGTCCCGGGTGTATTAAACCATCAGGGGAACACACTCTTCTCACTTATACTGTTGACCTGGTAACATGTCCCGTGCATGTTAAACCATCAGGGGAACACACTCTCCTCACTTATACTGTTCACCTGGTAACATGTCCCGTGTATATTGAACCATCAGGGGAATACAGTCTCATCACTTATACTGTTCACCTGGTAACATGTCCCGTGTATATTAAACCATTAGGGGAACACACTCTCCTCACTTATACTGTTCACCTGGTAACATGTCCCGTGTATATTAAACCATCAGGGGAAAGCCCTCTCCTCACTGATACTGTTCAGTTGGTAACATGTCCCGTATATATTAAACCATCAGGGGAAAGCCCTCTCCTCACTTATACTGTTCACCAGCTAACATGTCCCGTGTATATTGAACCATCAGGGGAATACAGAATCCTCACTTATACTGTTCACCTGGTAACATGTCCCGTATATATTAAACCATCAGGGGAAAGCCCTCTCCTCACTTATACTGTTCAACTGGTAACATGTCCCATGTTTATTATACCATCAGGGGAACACACTGTCCTCACTTATACTGTTCACCTGGTAACATGTCCCATGTTTATTATACCATCAGGGGAACACACTCTCCTCACTTATACTGTTCACCTGGTAACATGTCCCGTGCATATTAAACCATCATGGGTAAGCCCTCTCCTCACTTATTCTGTTCACCTGGTAATAAGTCCAGTGTATATTAAACCATCAGGGGAACACACTCTTCTCACTTATACTGTTCACCTGGTAACAGGTCCCGTGTATATTAAACCATCTGGGGAACACACTGTCCTCACTTATACTGTTCACCTGGTAACATTTCCCGTGTATATTAAACAATGAGGGGAACACACTCTCCTCACTTATACTCGTCACCTTGTAACATGTCCCACGTATATTAAGCAATCAGGGGAACAGGCTCTCTTCTCTTATACTGTTCACCTGGTAACATGTCCCATGTATATTAGACCATCAGGGGAACACACTCTCCTCACTTCTACTCTTCACCTGGTAACATGTCTTGTGTATATTAAACCATCAGGGGAAAACAGTCTCCTCACTTATACTGTTCACCTGGTAACATGTCCCGTGTATATTAAACCATCAGGGGAACACATTCTCCTCACTTATACTGTTCACCTGCTAACATGTCCCATGTATATTAAGTCATCAGGGGAACACACTCTCCTCACTTATACTGTTCACCTGCTAAAATGTCCCGTGTATATTAAACCATCAGGGGAAAGCCCTCTCCTCACTTACACTGTTCAGCTGGTAACATGTCCCGTGGAGATTATACCATCAGAGGAAGACACTCTCCTCACTTATACTGTTCACCTGGTAACATGTCCCGTGTATATTAAACCATCAGGGGAAAGCCCTCTCCTCACTTATGCAGTTCAGCTGGGAACATGTCCCGTGTATATTAAACCATCAGGGGAAAGCCCTCTCCTCACTTATACTGTTCACCAGCTGACATGTCCCGTGTATATTGAACCATCAGGGGAATACAGTATCCTCACTTATAGTGTTCACCTGGTAACATGTCCCGTATATATTAAACCATCAGGGGAACACATTACCCTCACTTATACTGTTCACCTGGTAACATGTCCCTTGTTTTTTAAAACATCAGGGGAATACACTCTCCTCACTTATACTGTTCTGCTGGTAACATGTCCCATGTTTATTATACCATCAGGGGAACACACTGTCCTCACTTATACTGTTCACCTGGTAACATGTCCCGTGTATATTAAAACATCAGGGGAAAGCACTCTCATCACTTATACTGTTCTCCTGGTAACATGTCCCGTGTATATTAAACCATCAGGGGAACTCACTCTCCTCACTTATACTGTTCACCTGGTAACAAGTCCCGTGAATATTAAAACATCATGGGTAAGCCCTCTCCTCACTTATACTGTTCACCTGGTAACATGTCCCGTGCATATTAAAACATCATGGGTAAGCCCTCTCCTCACTTATACTGTTCACCTGGTAACATGTCCCGTGTATATTATACCATCAGGGGAACACACTCTCCTCACTTTTGCTGTTCACCTGGTAACATGTCCCGTGTTTATTAAACCATCAGGGGAAAGCACTCTCCTCACTTATACTGTTCACCTGGTAACATGTCCCGTGTATATTAAAACATCAGCGGAACACACTCTCCTCACTTATGCTGTTCACCTGGTATCATGTCCTGTGTATATTAAACCATCAGGGGAACACACTCACCTCACTTATACTGTTCACCTGATGACATGTCCCGGTTATATTAAACAATCAGGGGAACACACTCTCCTCACTTATACTGTTCACCTGGTATCATGTCCTGTGTATAGTAAACCATCAGGGGAACAGACTCTCCTCACTTATACTGTTCACCTGTTGACATGTCCTGTTTGTATGAAACCATCAGGGGATCACACTCTCCTCACTTATACTGTTGAACTGGTAACATGTCCCGTGCATGTTAAACCATCAGGGGAACACACTCTCCTCACTTTTACTGTTCACCTGGTAACATGTCCCATGTATATTAAACCATCAGGGGAACACACTCTCCTCACTTATACTGTTGACCTGGTAACATGTCCCGTGCATGTTAAACCATCAGGGGAACACACTCTCCTCACTTATACTGTTCACCTGGTAACATGTCCCATGTATATTAAACCATCAGGGGAACACACTCTCCTCACTTATACTGTTCACCTGGTAACATGTCCCGTGTATATTAAACCATCAGGGGAAAGCCCTCTCCTCACTTACTCTGTTCACCTGGTAATAAGTCCCGTGTATATTAAACCATCAGGGGAAAGCCCTCTCCTCACTTACTCTGTTCACCTGGTAATAAGTCCCGTGTATATTATACCATCAGGGGAACACACTCTCCTCACTTATACTGTTCACCTGGTAACATGTCCCGTGTATATTAAACCATCTGGGGAACACACTCTCCTCACTTATACTGTTCACCTGGTAACATGTCCCGTGTATTTTTAACAATCAGGGGTAGACACTCTCCTCACTTATAATGTTCACCTGGTAACATGTCCCGTATATATTGAACCATCAGGGGAATACAGTATCCTCACTTATACTGTTCACCTGGTAACATGTCCCGTATATATCAAACCATCAGGGGAAAGCCCTCTCCTCACTTATACTGTTCAACTGGTAACATGTCCCGTATATATTAAACCATCAGGGGAAAGCCCTCTCCTCACTTATACTGTTCACCAGCTAACATGTCCCGTGTATATTGAACCATCAGGGGAATACAGTATCCTCACTTATACTGTTCACCTGGTAACATGTCCCGTATATATTAAACCATCAGGGGAAAGCGCTCTCCTCACTTATACTGTTCAACTGGTAACATGTCCCATGTTTATTATACCATCAGGGGAACACACTGTCCTCACTTATACTGTTCACCTGGTAACATGTCCCTTGTATATTAAAACATCAGGGGAAAGCACTCTCATCACTTATACTGTTCACCTGGTAACATGTCCCGTGCATATTATACCATCAGGGGAACACACTCTCCTCACTTATACTGTTCACCTGGTAACATGTCCCGTGCATATTAAACCATCATGGGTAAGCCCTCTCCTCACTTATACTGTTCACCTGGTAACATGTCCCGTGTATATTATACCATCAGGGGAGCACACTCTCCTCTCTTTTGCTGTTCACCTGGTAACATGTCCCGTGTTTATTAAACCATCAGGGGAAAGCACTCTCCTCACTTATACTGTTCACCTGGTAACATGTCCCGTGTATATTTAACCATCAGGGGAACACACTCTCCTCACTTTTGCTGTTCACCTGGTAACATGTCCCGTGTTTATTAAACCATCAGGGGAAAGCACTCTCCTCACTTATACTGTTCACCTGGTAACATGTCCCGTGTATATTTAACCATCAGGGGAACACACTCTCCTCACTTATACTGTTCACCTGGTAACATGTCCCGTGTATATTAAACCATCAGGGGAACACACTCTCTTCACTTATACTCTTCACCTGGCAACATGTCCCGTGTGTATTAAACAATCAGGGGAAAGCACTCTCCTCACTTTTACTGTTCACCTGGTAACATGTCCCGTGTATATTAAACAATCAGGGGAACTCACTCTCCTCACTTATACTGTTCACCTGGTAACATGTCTCGTGTATATTATACCATCAGGGGAACACACTCTCCTCACTTTTGCTGTTCACCTGGTAACATGTCCCGTGTTTATTAAACCATCAGGGGAAAGCCCTCTCCTCACTTATGCTGTTCAGCTGGGAACATGTCCCGTGTATATTATACCATCAGGGGAACAAACTCTCCTCACTTATACTGTTCACCTGGTAACATGTCCCGTGTATATTAAACCATCAGGGGAACACACTTTCCTCACTTATACTGTTCACCTGGGAACATGTCCCGTGTATATTATACCATCAGGGGAACAAACTCTCCTCACTTATACTGTTCACCTGGTAACATGTCCCGTGTATATTAAACCATCTGGGGAACACACTCTCCTCACTTATACTGTTCACCAGCTAACATGTCCCGTGTATATTAAACCATCAGGGGAAAGCCCTCTCCTCACTTATACTGTTCACCTGGTAACATGTCCCGTGTATATTAAACCATCAGGGGAACACACTTTCCTCACTTATACTGTTCACCTGGGAACATGTCCCGTGTATATTATACCATCAGGGGAACAAACTCTCCTCACTTATACTGTTCACCTGGTAACATGTCCCGTGTATATTAAACAATGAGGGGAACACACTCTCCTCACTTATACTCTTCACCTGGTGACACGTCCCGTGCGTGTTAAACCATCAGGGGAACACACTCTCCTCACTTATACTGTTCACCTGGTAACTTGTCCCGTGTATATTAAACCATCAGGGGAACACATTCTCCTAACTTATACTTTTCACCTGGTAACATGTCCCGTGTATATTAAACCATCAGGGGAACACATTCTCCTCACTTATACCGTTCACCTGGTAACATGTCCCACGTATATTAAGCAATCAGGGGAACAGGCTCTCTTCACTTACACTGTTCACCTGGTAACATGTTCCATGTATATTAAACGATCAGGGGAACACACTCTCTTCACATATAATGTTCACCTGGTAACATGTCCCGTGTATATTAGACCATCAGGGGAACACACTCTCCTCACTTATACTGTTCACCTGGTAACTTGTCCCGTGTATATTAAACAATCAGGGGAACACACTCTCCTAACTTATACATTTCACCTGGTAACATGTCCCGTGTATATTAAACCATCAGGGGAACACATTCTCCTCACTTACACTGTTCACCTGGTAACATGTCCCGTGTATATTCAACCATTAGAATAACACACTCTCCTCACTTATACTGTTCACCTGGTGACACGTCCCCTGCCTGTTAAACCATCATGGGAACACACTCTCCTCACTTATACTGTTCACCTGGTAACATGTCCCATGTATATTGAAGCATCAGGTGAATACAGTCTCATCACTTATACTGTTCACCTGGTAACATGTCCCGTGTATATTAAACCATCAGGGGAACACACTCTCCTCACTAACACTGTTCACCTGGTAACATGTCCCGTGTATATTAAACCATCAGGGGAACACACTCTCCTCACTTATACTGTTCACCTGGTGACATGTCATGTGTATATTAAACCATCAGGGGAACACACACTCCTCACTTATACTCTTCACCTGGTAACATGTCCTGTTTGTATTAAACCATCAGGGGAACTCACTCTCCTCACTTATACTGTTCACCAGCTAACACCCGTGTATATTGAATCATCAGGGGAATACAGTATTCTCACTTATACTCTTCACCTGGTAACATGTCCCGTGTATATTAGACCATCAGGGGAACACACTCTCCTCACTTCTACTCTTCACCTGGTGACACGTCCCGTGCGTGTTAAACCATCAGGGGAACACACTCTCCTCTCTTATACTGTTCACCTGGGAACTTGTCCCGTGTATATTAAACCATCAGGGGAACACATTCTCCTCACTGATACTGTTCACCTGCTAACATGTCCCGTGTATATTAAACAATCAGGGGAACACACTCTCCTAACTTATACTTTTCACCTGGTAACATGTCCCGTGTATATTAAACCATCAGGGGAACACATTCTCCTCACTTATACTGTTCACCTGGTAACATGTCCTGTGTATATTAAACCATCAGGGGAACACAGTCTCCTCACTTATACTGTTCACCTGGTAACATGTCCCGTGTATATTAAACCATCAGGGGAATACATTCTCCTCTCTTATACTGTTCACCTGCTAACATGTCCCGTGTATATTAAACCATCAGGGGAACACACTCTCCTCACTTATTCTGTTCACCTGCTAACATGTCCCGTGTATATTAAACCATCAGGGGATTACATTCTCCTCACTTATACTGTTCACCTGGTAACATGTCCCCTGCCTGTTAAACCATCAGGGGAACACACTCTCCTCACTTTTACTGTTGACCTGGTAACATATCCCGTCAGTATTAAACAATCATTGGATCACACTCTCCTCACTTATACTGTTCACCTGGTAACATGTCCCGTGTGTATTAAACCATCATGGGAACACACTCTCCTCACTTATACTGTTCACCTGGTAACATGTCCCGTGCATGTTAAACCATCAGGGGAACACACTCTCCTCACTTATACTATTGACCTGGTAACATGTCCCCTGCCTGTTAAACCATCATGGGAAGACACTCTCCTCACTTATACTGTTCACCTGGTAACATGTCCCATGTGTATTAAACCATGAGGGGAACACACTCTCCTCACTTATACTGTTCACCTGGTAACATGTCCCGTGTATATTAAACCATCAGGGGAATACATTCGCCTCACTTATACTGTTCACCTGCTACCATGTCCCGTGTATATTAAACCATCAGGGGAACAACACTCTCCTCACTTATACTGTTCACCTGCTAACATGTCCCGTGTATATTAAACCATCAGGGGAAAGCCCTCTCCTCACTTATACTGTTCAGCTGGTAACATGTCCCGTCTATATTATACCATCAGGGGAACACACTCTCCTCACTTATACTGTTCACCAGCTAACATGTCCCGTGTATATTGAACCATGAGGGGAATACAGTTTCCTCACTTATACTGTTCACCTGGTAACATGTCCCATGTATATTAAACCATCAGGGGAAAGCCCTCTCCTCACTTATACTGTTCAGCTGGTAACATGTCCCGTCTATATTATACCATCAGGGGAACACACTGTCCTCACTTATGCTGTTCACCTGGTAACATGTCCCGTGTATATTAAAACATCAGGGGAAAGCCTTCTCCTCACTTATACTGTTCAGCTGGTAACATGTGCCGCGTATATTATACCATCAGGGGAACTCACTCTCCTCACTTATACTGTTCACCTGGTATCATGTCCCGTGTATTTTTAACCATCAGGGGAACTCACTCTCCTCACTTATACTGTTCACCTGGTAACATGTCCCTTGTATATTAAACCATCAGGGGAAAGCCCTCTCCTCACTTATACTGTTCAGCTGGTAACATGTCCCGTGTATATTAAATCATCAGGGGAACACACTCTCCTCACTTATACTGTTCATCTGGTAACATGTCCCCTGTATATTAAACCATCAGGGGAATACATTCTCCTCACTTATACTGTTCACCTGCTAACATGTCCCGTGTATATTAAACCATCAGGGGAATACATTCTCCTCACTTATACTGTTCACCTGCTAACATGTCCTGTGTATATTAAATCATCAGGGGAACACACTCTCCTCACTTATACTGTTCATCTGGTAACATGTCCCCTGTATATTAAACCATCAGGGGAATACATTCTCTTCACTTATACTGTTCACCTGGTAACATGTCCCCTGCCTGTTAAACCATCAGGGGAACACACTCTCCTCACTTATACTGTTCACCTGGTAACATGTCCCATGTATATTAAACCATCAGGGGAACACATTCTCCTCACTTATACTGTTTCCCTGGTAACATGTCCTGTGTATATTAAACCATCAGGGGAACACACTCTCCTCACTTATACTGTTCACCTGGTAACATGTCCCGTGTATATTAAACCGTCAGGGGAACACATTCTCCTCACTTATACTGTTCACCTGGTAACATGTCCCTTGTATATTAAACCATCAGGGGAAAGCCCTCTCCTCACTTATTCTGTTCACCTGGTAATAAGTCCCGTGTATATTAAACCATCAGGGGAACACACTCTCCTCACTTATACTGTTCACCTGGTAACATGTCCCGTGTATATTAAACCATCAGGGGAACACATTCTCCTCACTTATACTGTTTCCCTGGTAACATGTCCTGTGTATATTAAACCATCAGGGGAACACACTCTCCTCACTTATACTGTTCACCTGGTAACATGTCCCGTGTATATTAAACCATCAGGGGAATACATTCGCCTCACTTATACTGTTCACCTGCTACCATGTCCCGTGTATATTAAACCGTCAGGGGAACAACACTCGCCTCACTTATACTGTTCACCTGCTAACATGTCCCGTGTATATTAAACCATCAGGGGAAAGCCCTCTCCTCACTTATACTGTTCAGCTGGTAACATGTCCCGTCTATACTATACCATCAGGGGAACACACTCTCCTCACTTATACTGTTCACCTGGTAACATGTCCCGTGTATATTAAACCATCAGGGGAAAGCCCTCTCCTCACTTATACTGTTCAGCTGGTAACATGTCCCGTGTATATTAAACCATCAGGGGAATACATTCTCCTCACTTATACTGTTCACCAGCTAACATGTCCCGTGTATATTGAACCATGAGGGGAATACAGTTTCCTCACTTATACTGTTCACCTGGTAACATGTCCCATGTATATTAAACCATCAGGGGAAAGCCCTCTCCTCACTTATACTGTTCAGCTGGTAACATGTCCCGTGTATATTAAACCATCAGGGGAACACATTCTCCTCACTTATACTGTTTCCCTGGTAACATGTCCTGTTTATATTAAACCATCAGGGGAACACACTCTCCTCACTTATACTGTTCACCTGGTAACATGTCCCGTGTATATTAAACCATCAGGGGAATACATTCGCCTCACTTATACTGTTCACCTGCTACCATGTCCCGTGTATATTAAACCATCAGGGGAACAACACTCGCCTCACTTATACTGTTCACCTGCTAACATGTCCCGTGTATATTAAACCATCAGGGGAAAGCCCTCTCCTCACTTATACTGTTCAGCTGGTAACATGTCCCGTCTATATTATACCATCAGGGGAACACACTCTCCTCACTTATACTGTTCAGCTGGTAACATGTCCCGTGTATATTAAACCATCAGGGGAATACATTCTCCTCACTTATACTGTTCACCAGCTAACATGTCCCGTGTATATTGAACCATGAGGGGAATACAGTTTCCTCACTTATACTGTTCACCTGGTAACATGTCCCATGTATATTAAACCATCAGGGGAAAGCCCTCTCCTCACTTATACTGTTCAGCTGGTAACATGTCCCGTCTATATTATACCATCAGGGGAACACACTGTCCTCACTTATACTGTTCACCTGGTAACATGTCCCGTGTATATTAAAACATCAGGGGAAAGCCCTCTCCTCACTTATACTGTTCACCAGCTAACATGTCCCGTGTATATTGAACCATGAGGGGAATACAGTTTCCTCACTTATACTGTTCACCTGGTAACATGTCCCATGTATATTAAACCATCAGGGGAAAGCCCTCTCCTCACTTATACTGTTCAGCTGGTAACATGTCCCGTCTATATTATACCATCAGGGGAACACATTCTCCTCGCTTATACTGTTCACCTGGTAACATGTCCCGTGAATATTAAACCATCAGGGGAACTCACTCTCCTCACTTATACTGTTCACCTGGTATCATGTCCCGTGTATTTTTAACCATCAGGGGAACTCACTCTCCTCACTTATACTGTTCACCTGGTAACATGTCCCTTGTATATTAAACCATCAGGGGAAAGCCCTCTCCTCACTTATACTGTTCAGCTGGTAACATGTCCCGTGTATATTAAATCATCAGGGGAACACACTCTCCTCACTTATACTGTTCACCTGGTAACATGTCCCGTGTATATTAAACCATCAGGGGAATACATTCTACTCACTTATACTGTTCACCTGCTAACATGTCCCGTGTATATTAAACCATCAGGGGAACACACTCTCCTCACTTATTCTGTTCACCTGCTAACATGTCCCCTGCCTGTTAAACCATCATGGGAACACACTCTCCTCACTTATACTGTTGACCTGGTAACATGTCCCGTGTATATTAAACCATCAGGGGAATACATTCTCCTCACTTATACTGTTCACCTGGTAACATGTCCCGTGTATATTAAACCATCAGGGGAATACATTCTCCTCACTTATACTGTTCACCTGGTAGCATGTCCCGTGAATATTAAACCATCAGGGGAACTCACTCTCCTCACTTATACTGTTCAGCTGGTAACATGGCCCGTGTATATTAAACCATCAGGGGAATACATTCTCCTCACTTATACTGTTCACCTGGTAGCATGTCCCGTGAATATTAAACCATCAGGGGAACTCACTCTCCTCACTTATACTGTTCACCTGGTAACATGTCCCGTGTATATTAAACCATCAGGGGAATACATTCTCCTCACTTATACTGTTCACCTGCTAACATGTCCCGTGTATATTAAACCATCAGGGAATACATTCTCCTCACTTATACTGTTCACCTGCTAACTAGTCCTTTTTGTATTAAACCATCAAGGGAACTCACTCTCCTCACCTACACTGTTTACCTGGTAACATGTCCCGTGTGTATTAAACCATCAGGGGATCACACTCTCTTCACTTATACTCTTCACCTGGTAACATGTCCTGTGTATATTAATCCATCAGGGGAACACACTCTCCTCACTTATACTGTTCACATGGTAACATGTCCCGTGTATATTAAAACATCAGGGGAAAGCCTTCTCCTCACTTATACTGTTCAGCTGGTAACATGTGCCGTGTATATTAAACCATCAGGGGAACACACTCTCCTCACTTATACTGTTCACCTGGTATCATGTCCCGTGTATTTTTAACCATCAGGGGAACTCACTCTCCTCACTTATACTGTTCACCTGGTAACATATCCCGTGTATATTAAACCATCAGGGGAATACATTCTCCTCACTTATACTGTTCACCTGCTAACATGTCCCTTGTATATTAAACCATCAGGGGAAAGCCCTCTCCTCACTTATACCGTTCAGCTGGTAACATGTCCCGTGTATATTAAATCATCAGGGGAACACACTCTCCTCACTTATACTGTTCATCTGGTAACATGTCCCGTGTATATTAAACCATCAGGGGAATACATTCTCCTCACTTATACTGTTCACCTGCTAACATGTCCCGTGTATATTAAACCATCAAGGGAATACATTCTCCTCACTTATACTGTTCACCTGCTAACATGTCCTGTGTCTATTAAACCATCAGGGGAATACATTCTCTTCACTTATACTGTTCACCTGGTAACATGTCCCCTGCCTGTTAAACCATCATGGGAAGACACTCTCCTCACTTATTCTGTTCACCTGGTAATAAGCCCGTGTATATTAAACAATCAGGGGAACACACTCTCCTCACTTATACTTTTCACCTGGTAACATGTCCCGTGTATATTAAACCATCAGGGGAACACATTCTCCTCACTTATACTGTTTCCCTGGTAACATGTCCTGTGTATATTAAACCATCAGGGGAACACACTCTCCTCACTTATACTGTTCACCTGGTAACATGTCCCGTGTATATTAAACCATCAGGGGAATACATTCGCCTCACTTATACTGTTCACCTGCTACCATGTCCCGTGTATATTAAACCATCAGGGGAACACACTCTCCTCACTTATACTGTTCTCCTGCTAACATGTCCCGTGTATATTAAACCATCAGGGAAAAGCCCTCTCCTCACTTATACTGTTCAGCTGGTAACATGTCCCGTCTATATTACACCATCAGGGGAACACACTCTCCTCACTTATACTGTTCACCTGGTAACATGTCCCGTGTATATTAAACCATCAGGGGAAAGCCCTCTCCTCACTTATACTGTTCAGCTGGTAACATGTCCCGTGTATATTAAACCATCAGGGGAATACATTCCCCTCACTTATACTGTTCACCAGCTAACATGTCCCGTGTATATTAAACCATCAGGGGAAAGCCCTCTCCTCACTTATACTGTTCAGCTGGTAACATGTCCCGTGTATATTATACCATCAGGGGAACACACTGTCCTCACTTATACTGTTCACCTGGTAACATGTCCCGTGTATATTAAAACATCAGGGGAAAGCCCTCTCCTCACTTATACTGTTCAGCTGGTACCATGTCCCGTGTATATTAAATCATCAGGGGAACACACTCTCCTCACTTATACTGTTCACCTGGTAACATGTCCCGTGTATATTAAACCATCAGGGGAAAGCCCTCTCCTCACTAATACTGTTCACCTGGTATCATGTCCCGTGTGTTTTTAACCATCAGGGGAACTCACTCTCCTCACTTATACTGTTCACCTGGTAACATGTCCTTTGTATATTAAACCATCAGGGGAAAGCCCTCTCCTCACTTATACTGTTCAGCTGGTAACATGTCCCGTGTATATTAAATCATCAGGGGAACACACTCTCCTCACTTATACTGTTCACCTGGTAACATGTCCCGTGTATATTAAACCATCAGGGGAATACATTCTCCTCACTTATACTGTTCACCTGCTAACATGTCCCGTGTATATTAAACCATCAGGGGAATACATTTTCCTCACTTATACTGTTCACCTGCTAACATGTCCTGTTTGTATTAAACCATCAGGGGAACTCACTCTCCTCACCTACACTGTTTACCTGGTAACATGTCCCGTGTGTATTAAACCATCAGGGGATCACACTCTCTTCACTTATACTCTTCACCTGGTAACATGTCCTGTGTATATTAATCCATCAGGGGAACACACTCTCCTCACTTATACTGTTCACCTGGTAACATGTCCCTTGTATATTAAACCATCAGGGGAAAGCCCTCTCCTCACCTACACTGTTTACCTGGTAACATGTCCCGTGTGTATTAAACCATCAGGGGATCACACTCTCTTCACTTATACTCTTCACCTGGTAACATGTCCTGTGTATATTAATCCATCAGGGGAACACACTCTCCTCACTTATACTGTTCACCTGGTAACATGTCCCGTGTATATTAAACCATCAGGGGAATACATTCTCCTCACTTATACTGTTCACCTGGTAACATGTCCTGTTTGTATTAAACCATCAGGGGAACTCACTCTCCTCACTTACACTGTTTACCTGGTAACATGTCCCGTGTGTATTAAACCATCAGGGGAACACACTCTCTTCACTTATACTCTTCACCTGGCAACATGTCCCGTGTGTATTAAACAATCAGGGGAACACACTCTCTTCACTTATAATGTTCACCTGGTAACATGTCCTGTGTACATTAAACCATCAGGGGAACACACTCTCCTCACTTATACTGTTCATCTGGTAACATGTCCCGTGTGTATTAAACAATCAGGGGCACACACTCTCCGCACTTATACTGTTCATCTGGTAACATGTCCCGTGTATATTAAACCATCTGGGGAATACACTCTCCTCACTTATACTGTTCACCTGGTAACATGTCCCGTGTGTATTAAACAATCAGGGGAACACACTCTCCTCACTTATACTGTTCACCTGGGGAAATGTCCTGTGTGTATTAAACAATCAGGGGCACACACTCTCCTCACATATACTGTTCATCTGGTAACATGTCCTGTGCATATTAAACCATCAGGGGAACGCATTCTCCTCACTTCTACTCTTCACCTGGTGACACGTCCCGTGCGTCTTAAACCATCAGGGGAACACACTCTCCTCACTTACACTGTTCACGTTGTAACATGTCCCGTGAGTATTAAACAATCAGGGGAACACACTCTCCTGACTTATACTTTTCACCTGGTAACATGTCCTGTGTATATTGAACCATCAGGGGAACACACTCTCCTCACTTATACTGATCACCTGGTAACATGTCCCGTGAGTATTAAACAATCAGGGGAACACACTCTCCTGACTTACACTTTTCACCTGGTAACATGTCCTGTGTATATGAGACAATCAGGGGAACACACTCTCTTCACTTATAATATTCACCTGGTAACATGTCCTGTGTATATTAAATCATCAGGGGAATCCATTCTCCTCACTTATACTGTTCACCTGGTAACATGTCCCGTGTATATTAAACCATCAGGGGAACACACTCTCCTCACTTGTACAGTTCACCTGGTAACATGTCCCGTGTATATTAAATCATCAGGGGAATACATTCTCCTCACTTCTACTGTTCACCAGCTAACATGTCCCGTGTATATTGAACCATCAGGGGAACACACTCTCCTCACTTATACTGTTCACCTGGTAACATGTCCCTTGTATATTAAACCATCAGGGGAAAGCCCTCTCCTCACTTATACTATTCAGCTGGTAACATATTGCCGTGTATATTATACCATCAGGGGAACACACTCTCCTCACTTATACTTTCACCAGGTAACATGTCCCGTGTACATTAAACCATCAGGGGAATACATTCTCCTCACTTGTACTGTTGACCAGCTAACATGTCCCGTGTATATTGAACCATCAGGGGAATACAGTATCCTCACATATACTGTTCACCTGGTAACATGTCCCGTGTGTATCAAACCATCAGGGGAACACATTCTCCTCACTTATACTGTTCACCTGGTAACATGTCCCTTGTATATTAAAGCATCAGGGGAAAGCCCTCTCCTCACTTATACTGTTCACCTGGTAACATGTCCTTTGTGTATTAAACCATCAGGGGAACACTCTCTCCTCACTTATGCTGTTCACCTGGGGAAATGTCCCGTCAGTATTAAACCATCAGGGGAACACACTCTCCTGACTTATGCTTTTCACCTGTTAACATGTCACGTGTATATTACACCATCAGGGGAACACATTCTCCTCACTGAGACTGTTCACCTGGTAACATGTCCCATGCATATTAAACCATCAGGGGAACTCACTCTCCTCACTTATACTGTTCACCTGGTAACATGTCCTGTGTACATTAAACCATCAGGGGAACACACTCTCCTCACTTATACTGTTCACCTGGTAACATGTCCCGTGTGTATTAAACAATCAGGGGCACATACTCTCCTCACTTATACTGTTCACCTGGTAACATGTCCCGTGCATATTAAACCATCAGTGGAACACATTCTCCTCACTTATACTTTTCACCTGGTAACATGTCCTGTGTATATTACACCATCAGGGGAACACACTCTCCTCACTTATACTGTTCACCTGGTAACATGTCCCGTGTATATTAAACCATCAAGGGAACACACTCTCTTCACATATACTGTTCACCTGGTAACATGTCCCGTGTGTATTAAACAATCAGTGGAACACACTCTCCTCACTTATACTGTTCACCTGGTAACATGTCCCGTGTATATTAAACCATCAGGGGAACACATTCTCCTCACTTATACTGTTCACCTGGTAACATGTCCCTTGTATATTAAACCATCAGGGGAAAGCCCTCTCCTCACTTATACTGTTCAACTGGTAACATGTCCCTTAGATATTAAACCATCAGGGGAAAGCCCTCTCCTCACTTCTTCTGTTCACCTGGTAACATGTCCCGTGTATATTTTACCATCAGGGGAACACACTGTCCTCACTTATACTGTTCAGCTGGTAACATGTCCCATGTACATTATACCATCAGGGGAACACACTGTCCTCACTTATACTGTTCACCAGATAACATGTCCCGTGTGTAATGAACCATCAGGGGAATACAATATCGTCACTTATACTGTTCAACTGGTAACATGTCCCGTGTATATTAAACTATCAGGGGAACACACTCTCCTCACTTATACTGTTCACCTGGTAACATGTCCCGTGTATATTAAACCATCAGTGGAACACATTCTCCTCACTTATACTGTTCAGCTGGTAACATGTCCCGTGTATATTAAACTATCAGGGGAACACACTCTCCTCACTTATCCTGTTCACCTGGTAACATGTCCCGTGTATATTAAACTATCAGGGGAACACACTCTCCTCACTTATACTGTTCACCTGGTAACATGTCCCGTGTATATTAAACCATCAGTGGAAAACATTCTCCTCACTTATACTGTTCATCTGGTAACATGTCCCGTGTATATTAAACTATCAGGGGAACACACTCTACTCACTTATCCTGTTCACCTGGTAACATGTCCCGTGTATATTAAACTATCAGGGGAACACACTCTCCTCACTTATCCTGTTCACCTGGTAACATGTCCCGTGTATATTAAACCATCAGTGGAACACACTCTCCTCACTTATACTGTTCACCTGGTAACATGTCCCGTGTATATTAAACCATCAGGGGAACACATTCTCCTCACTTATCCTGTTCACCTGGTAACATGTCGCGTGTATATTAAACCATCAGTGGAACACACTCTCCTCACTTATACTGTTCACCTGGTAACATGTCCCGTGTATATTAAACCATCAGTGGAACACACTCTCCTCACTTATACTGTTCACCTGGTAACATGTCCCGTGTATATTAAACAATCAGGGGAACACACTCTCCTCACTTATCCTGTTCACCTGGTAACATGTCCCGTGTATATTAAACCATCAGTGGAACACACTCTCCTCACTTATACTGTTCACCTGGTAACATGTCCCGTGTATATTAAACCATCAGGGGAACACACTCTCCTCACTTATACTGTTCACCTGGTAACATGTCCCGTGTATATTAAACTATCAGGGGAACACACTCTCCTCACTTATCCTGTTCACCTGGTAACATGTCCCGTGTATATTAAACTATCAGGGGAACACACTCTCCTCACTTATACTGTTCACCTGGTAACATGTCCCGTGTATATTAAACCATCAGTGGAACACATTCTCCTCACTTATACTGTTCATCTGGTAACATGTCCCGTGTATATTAAACTATCAGGGGAACACACTCTCCTCACTTATCCTGTTCACCTGGTAACATGTCCCGTGTATATTAAACTATCAGGGGAACACACTCTCCTCACTTATCCTGTTCACCTGGTAACATGTCCCGTGTATATTAAACCATCAGTGGAACACACTCTCCTCACTTATACTGTTCACCTGGTAACATGTCCCGTGTATATTAAACCATCAGGGGAACACATTCTCCTCACTTATCCTGTTCACCTGGTAACAAGTCGCGTGTATATTAAACCATCAGTGGAACACACTCTCCTCACTTATACTGTTCACCTGGTAACATGTCCCGTGTATATTAAACCATCAGTGGAACACACTCTCCTCACTTATACTGTTCACCTGGTAACATGTCCCGTGCGTATTAAACCATCAGTGGAACACACTCTCCTCACTTATCCTGTTCACCTGGTAACATGTCCCGTGTATATTAAACCATCAGTGGAACACACTCTCCTCACTTATACTGTTCACCTGGTAACATGTCCCGTGTATATTAAACCATCAGGGGAACACATTCTCCTCACTTATCCTGTTCACCTGGTAACATGTCGCGTGTATATTAAACCATCAGTGGAACACACTCTCCTCACTTATACTGTTCACCTGGTAACATGTCCCGTGTATATTAAACCATCAGTGGAACACACTCTCCTCACTTATACTGTTCACCTGGTAACATGTCCCGTGTATATTAAACAATCAGGGGAACACACTCTCCTCACTTATCCTGTTCACCTGGTAACATGTCCCGTGTATATTAAACCATCAGTGGAACACACTCTCCTCACTTATACTGTTCACCTGGTAACATGTCCCGTGTATATTAAACCATCAGGGGAACACATTCTCCTCACTTATCCTGTTCACCTGGTAACATGTCGCGTGTATATTAAACCATCAGTGGAACACACTCTCCTCACTTATACTGTTCACCTGGTAACATGTCCCGTGTATATTAAACCATCAGTGGAACACACTCTCCTCACTTATACTGTTCACCTGGTAACATGTCCCGTGTATATTAAACAATCAGGGGAACACACTCTCCTCACTTATCCTGTTCACCTGGTAACATGTCCCGTGTATATTAAACCATCAGTGGAACACACTCTCCTCACTTATACTGTTCACCTGGTAACATGTCCCGTGTATATTAAACCATCAGGGGAACACACTCTCCTCACTTATACTGTTCACCTGGTAACATGTCCCGTGTATATTAAACTATCAGGGGAACACACTCTCCTCACTTATCCTGTTCACCTGGTAACATGTCCCGTGTATATTAAACTATCAGGGGAACACACTCTCCTCACTTATACTGTTCACCTGGTAACATGTCCCGTGTATATTAAACCATCAGTGGAACACATTCTCCTCACTTATACTGTTCATCTGGTAACATGTCCCGTGTATATTAAACTATCAGGGGAACACACTCTCCTCACTTATCCTGTTCACCTGGTAACATGTCCCGTGTATATTAAACCATCAGTGGAACACACTCTCCTCACTTATACTGTTCACCTGGTAACATGTCCCGTGTATATTAAACCATCAGGGGAACACATTCTCCTCACTTATCCTGTTCACCTGGTAACATGTCGCGTGTATATTAAACCATCAGTGGAACACACTCTCCTCACTTATACTGTTCACCTGGTAACATGTCGCGTGTATATTAAACCATCAGTGGAACACACTCTCCTCACTTATACTGTTCACCTGGTAACATGTCCCGTGTATATTAAACAATCAGGGGAACACACTCTCCTCACTTATACTGTTCACCTGGTAACATGTCCTGTGTATATTAAACAATCAGGGGAACACACTCTCCTCACTTATACTTTTCACCTGGTAACATGTCCTGTGTATATTAAACCATCAGGGGAACTCACTCTCCTCACTTATACTGTTCACCTGGGAACATGTCCCGTGTATATTAAACCATCAGGGGAACACATTCTCCTCACTTATACTGTTCACCTGGTAACATGTCATGTGTATATTAAACCATCAGGGGAACACATTCTCCTCACTTATACTGTTCAAATGGTAACATGTCATGTGTATATTAAACCATCAGGGGAACACACTCTCCTCACTTATACTGTTCACCTGGTAACATGTCCCGTGTATATTAAACCATCAGGGGAACACATTCTCCTCACTTATACTGTTCACCTGGTAACATGTCATGTGTATATTAAACCATCAGGGGAACACACTCTCCTCACTTATACTGTTCACCTGGTAACATGTCCCGTGTATATTAAACCATCAGGGGAACACACTCTCTTCACATATACTGTTCACCTGGTAACATGTCCCGTGTGTATTAAACAATCAGGGGAACACACTCTCCTCACTTATACTGTTCACCTGGTAACATGTCCCGTGTATATTAAACCATCAGGGCAACACACACTCCTCACTTATACTGTTCACCTGGTAACATGTCACGTGTATATTAAACCATCTGGGGAACACACTCTCCTCACTTATACTGTTCACCTGGCAACATGTCCCGTTTATATTTAACAATCAGGGGAACACACTCTCCTCACTTATACTGTTCACCTGGTAACATGTCCCGTGCATATTAAACCATCAGGGGAATACATTCTCCTCACTTATACTGTTCAACTGCTAACATGTCCCGTGTATATTATACCATCAGGGGAACTCAATGTCCTCACTTATACTGTTCACCTGGTAACATGTCCCGTGTATATTAAACCATCAGGGGAACACACTCTCCTCACTTATACTGTTCACCTGGTAACATGTCCCGTGTATATTAAACCATCAGGGAAAAGCCTTCTCCTCACTTATGCTGTTCAGCTGGTGACATGTCCCGTGTATATTATACCATCAGGGGAACACACTCTCCTCACTTATACTGTTCACCTGGTAACATGTCCCGTGTATATTAAAACATCAGGGGAACTCACTCTCCTCACTTATACTGTTGACCTGGTATCATGTCCTGTGTGTATTAAACCATCAGGGGAACACACTCTCCTCCCTTTTCTGTTCACCTGGTAACATGTCCCGTGTGTATTAAACCATCAGGGGAACTCAATGTCCTCACTTATACTGTTCACCTGGTAACATGTCCCGTGTATATTAAACCATCAGGGGAACACACTCTCCTCACTTATACTGTTCACCTGGTAACATGTCATGTGTATATTAAACCATCAGGGGAACACACTCTCCTCACTTATACTGTTCATCTGGTAACATGTCCCGTTTATATTAAACCATCAGTGGAACACATTCCCCTCACTTATACAATTCACCTGGTAACATGTCCCGTGTATATTATACCATCAGTTGAACACACTGTCCTCACTTATTCTGTTCACCTGGTAACATGTCCCGTGTATATTAAAACATCAGGGGAATACAGTCTGCTCACTTATACTGTTCACCTGGTAACATGTCCCGTGTATATTAAACCATCAGTGGAACACATTCACCTCACTTATACTGTTCACCTCGTAACATGTCCCTTGTATATTAAACCATCAGGGGAAAGCCCTCTCCTCACTTACACTGTGCAGCTGGTAACATGTCCCGTGTATATTATACCATCAGGGGAACACACTGTCATCACTTATACTGTTCACCTGGTAACATATCCCGTGTATATTAAAACATCAGGGGAAAGCACTCTCCTCACTTACACTGTTCACCTGGTAACATGTCCCGTGTCTATTAAACCATCAGGGGAACTCACTCTCCTCACTTATACTGTTCAACTGCGATCATGTCCTGTGTATATTAAACCATCAGGGGAACACACTCTCTTCACATATACTGTTCACCTGGTAACATGTCCCGTGCATATTAGACCATCAGGGGAACACACTCACCTCACTTATACTGTTCTCCTGGTAACATGTCCTGTGAGTATGAAACAATCAGGGGAACAAATTCACCTCACTTATACTGCTCACCTGTTAACATGTCCTGTGTATATAAAACCATCAGGGGAACACACTCTCCTCACTTATACTGTTCACCTGGTAACATGTCCTGTGTATATTAAACCATCAGGGGAAAACACTCTCCTCACTTATACTGCTCACCTGCTAACATGTCCCGTGTATATTATACCATCAGGGGAACTCAATGTCCTCACTTATACTGTTCACCTGGTAACATGTCCCGTGTATATTAAACCATCAGGGGAATACATTCTCCTCACTTATACTGTTCATCCGGTAACATGTCCTGTGTAAATTAAACCATCAGGGGAATACAGTATCCTCACTTATACTGTTCACCTGGTAACATGTCCCGTTTCTATTAAACCATCAGTGGAACACATTCTCCTCACTTATACAATTCACCTGGTAACATGTCCCGTGTATATTATACCATCAGGGGAACACACTCTCCTCACTTATACTGTTCACCTCGTAACATGTCCCGTGTATATTAAACCATCAGGGAAAAGCCTTCTCCTCACTTATGCTGTTCAGCTGGTGACATGTCCCGTGTATATTATACCATCAGGGGAACACACTCTCCTCACTTATACAATTCACCTGGTAACATGTCCCGTGTATATTATACCATCAGGGGAACACACTCTCCTCACTTATACTGTTCACCTGGTAACATGTCCCGTTTATATTGAACCCTCAGGGGAATACAGTATCCTCACTTATACAGTTCACCTGGTAAAATGTCCCGTGTATATTAAACCATCAGTGGAACACATTCTCCTCACTTTAACTGTTCACCTGGTAAAATGAGCCGTGTATATTAAAACATCAGGGGAACACACTCTCCTCACTTCTACTGTTGACCTGGTATCATGTCCTGTGTGTATTAAACCATCAGGGGAACACACTCTCCTCCCTTTTCTGTTCACCTGGTAACATGTCCCGTGTGTATTAAACCATCAGGGGAACTCAATGTCCTCACTTATACTGTTCACCTGGTAACATGTCCCGTGTATATTAAACCATCAGGGGAACACACTCTCCTCACTTATACTGTTCATCTGGTAACATGTCCCGTTTATATTAAACCATCAGTGGAACACATTCTCCTCACTTATACAATTCACCTGGTAACATGTCCCGTGTATATTATACCATCAGTTGAACACACTGTCCTCACTTATTCTGTTCACCTGGTAACATGTCCCGTGTATATTAAAACATCAGGGGAATACATTCTCCTCACTTATCCTGTTCACCAGATAACATGTCCCGTGTATATTGAACCATCAGGGGAATACAGTCTCCTCACTTATACTGTTCACCTGGTAACATGTCCCGTGTATATTAAACCATCAGGGGAACACACTCTCCTCACTTATACTGTTCACCTGGTAACATGTCCCATGTATATTAAACCATCAGGGGAACACACTCTCCTCACTTACACTGTTCACCTGGTAACATGTCCCGTGTATATTAAACCATCAGTGGAACACATTCACCTCACTTATACTGTTCACCTCGTAACATGTCCCTTGTATATTATACCATCAGTTGAACACACTGTCCTCACTTATTCTGTTCACCTGGTAACATGTCCCGTGTATATTAAAACATCAGGGGAATACATTCTCCTCACTTATACTGTTCACCAGATAACATGTCCCGTGTATATTGAATCATCAGGGGAATACAGTCTCCTCACTTATACTGTTCACCTGGTAACATGTCCCGTGTATATTAAACCATCAGGGGAACACACTCTCCTCACTTATACTGTTCACCTGGTAACATGTCCCATGTATATTAAACCATCAGGGGAACACACTCTCCTCACTTATACTGTTCACCTGGTAACATGTCCCGTGTATATTAAACCATCAGTGGAACACATTCACCTCACTTATACTGTTCACCTCGTAACATGTCCCTTGTATATTAAACCATCAGGGGAAAGCCCTCTCCTCACTTACACTGTTCAGCTGGTAACATGTCCCGTGTATATTATACCATCAGGGGAACACACTGTCGTCACTTATACTGTTCACCTGGTAACATATCCCGTGTATATTAAAACATCAGGGGAAAGCACTCTCCTCACTTACACTGTTCACCTGGTAACATGTCCCGTGTCTATTAAACCATCAGGGGAACTCACTCTCCTCACTTATACTGTTCAACTGCGATCATGTCCTGTGTATATTAAACCATCAGGGGAACACACTCTCTTCACATATACTGTTCACCTGGTAACATGTCCCGTGCATATTAGACCATCAGGGGAACACACTCACCTCACTTATACTGTTCACCTGGTAACATGTCCTGTGTATATTAAACCATCAGGGGAAAACACTCTCCTCACTTATACTGCTCACCTGTTAACATGTCCCGTGAGTATTAAACAATCAGGTGAACACACTCTCCTGACTTATACTTTTCACCTGGTAACATGTCCTGTGTATATTAAACCATCAGGGGAACACATTCTCCTCACTTATACTGTTCACCTGGTAACATGTCATGTGTATATTAAACCATCAGGGGAACACACTCTCCTCACTTATACTGCTAACCTGGTAACATGTCCCGTGTATATTAAACCATCAGGCGAACACACTCTCTTCACATATACTTTTCACCTGGTAACATGTCCTGTGTATATTAAACCATCAGGGGAATACATTCTCCTCACTTATACTGTTCACCTGGTAACATGTCCCGTGAATATTAAACCATCAGGGGAATACATTCTCCTCACTTATACTGTTCACCTGCTAACATGTCCCGTGTATATTATACCATCAGGGGAACTCAATGTCCTCACTTATACTGTTCACCTGGTAAAATGTCCCGTGTATATTAAACCATCAGTGGAACACATTCTCCTCACTTTAACTGTTCACCTGGTAACATGTCCCTTGTATATTAAACCATCAGGGGAACACACTGTCCTCACTGAAACTGTTCACCTAGTAACATGTCCCGTGTATATTAAACCATCAGGGGAACTCACTCTCCTCACTTATACTGTTCAACTGCGATCATGTCCTGTGTATATTAAACCATCAGGGGAACACACTCTCTTCACATATACTGTTCACCTGGTAACATGTCCCGTGCATATTAGACCATCAGGGGAATACATTCTCCTCACTTATACTGTTCACCTGGTAACATGTCCTGTGTATATTAAACCATCAGGGGAACACACTCTCCTCACTTATACTGTTCACCTGGTAACATGTCCTGTGTATATTAAACCATCAGGGGAAAACACTCTCCTCACTTATACTGCTCACCTGTTAACATGTCCTGTGTATATTAAACCATCAGGGGAACACACTCTCCTCACTTATACTGTTCACCTGGTAACATGTCCTGTGTATATTAAACCATCAGGGGAAAACACTCTCCTCACTTATACTGCTCACCTGTTAACATGTCCCGTGTATATTAAACAATCAGGTGAACACACTCTCCTGACTTATACTTTTCACCTGGTAACATGTCCTGTGTATATTAAACCATCAGGGGAACACATTCTCCTCACTTATACTGTTCACCTGGTAACATGTCATGTGTATATTAAACCATCAGGGGAACGCACTCTCCTCACTTATACTGTTAAACTGGTAACATGTCCCGTGTATATTAAACCATCAGGCGAACACACTCTCTTCACATATACTTTTCACCTGGTAACATGTCCTGTGTATATTAAACCATCAGGGGAACACATTCTCCTCACTTATACTGTTCACCTGGTAACATGTCCCGTGCATATTAAACCATCAGGGGAATACATTCTCCTCACTTATACTGTTCACCTGCTAACATGTCCCGTGTATATTATACCATCAGGGGAATACATTCTCCTCACTTATACTGTTCATCCGGTAACATGTCCTGTGTAAATTAAACCATCAGGGGAATACAGTATCCTCACTTATACTGTTCACCTGGTAACATGTCCCGTTTATATTAAACCATCAGTGGAACACATTCTCCTCACTTATACAATTCACCTGGTAACATGTCCCGTGTATATTATACCATCAGGGGAACACACTCTCCTCACTTATACTGTTCACCTCGTAACATGTCCCGTGTATATTAAACCATCAGGGAAAAGCCTTCTCCTCACTTATGCTGTTCAGCTGGTGACATGTCCCGTGTATATTAAACCATCAGGGGAACACACTCTCCTCACTTATACTGTTCACCTGGTAACATGTCCCGTTTATATTGAACCATCAGGGGAATACAGTATCCTCACTTATACAGTTCACCTGGTAAAATGTCCCGTGTATATTAAACCATCAGTGGAACACATTCTCCTCACTTATACTGTTCACCTGGTAACATGTCCCTTGTGTATTAAACCATCAGGGGAACACACTCTCCTCACTTATACTGTTCACCTGGTAACATGTCCCGTGTATATTAAAACATCAGGGGAACACACTCTCCTCACTTCTCCTGTTGACCTGGTATCATGTCCTGTGTGTATTAAACCATCAGGGGAACACACTCTCCTCCCTTTTCTGTTCACCTGGTAACATGTCCCGTGTGTATTAAACCATCAGGGGAACTCAATGTCCTCACTTATACTGTTCACCTGGTAACATGTCCCGTGTATATTAAACCATCAGGGGAACACACTCTCCTCACTTATACTGTTCATCTGGTAACATGTCCCGTTTATATTAAACCATCAGTGGAACACATTCTCCTCACTTATACAATTCACCTGGTAACATGTCCCGTGTATATTATACCATCAGTTGAACACACTGTCCTCACTTATTCTGTTCACCTGGTAACATGTCCCGTGTATATTAAAACATCAGGGGAATACATTCTCCTCACTTATCCTGTTCACCAGATAACATGTCCCGTGTATATTGAACCATCAGGGGAATACAGTCTCCTCACTTATACTGTTCACCTGGTAACATGTCCCGTGTATATTAAACCATCAGGGGAACACACTCTCCTCACTTATACTGTTCACCTGGTAACATGTCCCATGTATATTAAACCATCAGGGGAACACACTCTCCTCACTTACACTGTTCACCTGGTAACATGTCCCGTGTATATTAAACCATCAGTGGAACACATTCACCTCACTTATACTGTTCACCTCGTAACATGTCCCTTGTATATTAAACCATCAGGGGAAAGCCCTCTCCTCACTTACACTGTTCAGCTGGTAACATGTCCCGTGTGTATTATACCATCAGGGGAACACACTGTCCTCACTTATACTGTTCACCTGGTAACATATCCCGTGTATATTAAAACATCAGGGGAAAGCACTCTCCTCACTTACACTGTTCACCTGGTAACATGTCCTGTGTCTATTAAACCATCAGGGGAACACACTCTCCTCACTTCTACTGTTCACCTGCTATCATGTCCTGTGTATATTAAACCATCAGGGGAACACACTCTCTTCACATATACTGTTCACCTGGTAACATGTCCCGTGCATATTAGCCCATCAGGGGAACACACTCTCCTCACTTCTACTCTTCACCTGGTGACACGTCCCGTGCGTGTTAAACCATCAGGGGAAAGCCCTCTCCTCACTTATACTGTTCAGCTGGTAACATGTCCCGTGTAAATTATACCATCAGGGGAAAGCCCTCTCCTCACTTGTACTGTTCAGCTGGTAACATGTCCCGTGTATATTATACCATCAGGGGAACACACTCTCCTCACTTATACTGTTCATCTGGTAACATGTCCCATGTGTATTAAACCATCAGGGGAACACATTCTCCTCACTTATAATGTTCACCTGGTAACATGTCCCGTGTATATTAAACCATCAGGGGAAAGCCCTCTCCGCACTTGTACTGTTCAGCTGGTAACATGTCCCGTGTATATTATACCATCAGGGGAACACACTCTCCTCACTTATACTGTTCACCTGGTATCATGTCCCGTGTATATTAAACCATCAGGGGAACACACTCTCCTCACTTATACTGTTCACCTGGTAACATGTCCCGTGTATATTATACCATCAGGGGAACACACTCTCCTCACTTATACTGTTCACCTGGTAACTTGTCCCGTGTATATTAAACCATCACGGGAACACACTCTCCTCACTTATACTGTTCACCTGGTAACATGTCCCGTGTATATTTAACAATCAGGGGAGCACACTCTCCTCACTTATGCTGTTCACCTGGTAACTTGTCCCATGTATTTTAAACCATCAGGGGAACACACTCTCTTCACATATACTGTTCACCTGGTAACATGTCCCGTGTATATTAGACCATCAGGGGAATACACTCTCCTCACTTCTACTCTTCACCTGGTAACACGTCCCGTGCATGTTAAACCATCAGGGGAACTCACTCTCCTCACTTATACTGTTCACCTGGTAACATGTCCTGTGCGTGTTAAACCATCAGGGGAACACAATCTCCTCACTTATACTGTTCACCTGGTGACATGTCCCGTGTGTATTAACCAATCAGGGGAACACATTCTCCTCACTTATACTGTTCACCTGCTAACATGTCCCGTGTATATTAAACCATCAGGGGAACACACTCTCCTCACTTATATTGTTCACCTGGTAACTTGTCCCGTGTATATTTAACAATCAGGGGAACACATTCTCCTCACTGATACTGTTCACTTGCTAACATGTCCCGTGTATATTAAACAATGAGGGGAACACACTCTCCTCACTTATCCTCGTCACCTGGTAACATGTCCAACGTATATTAAGCAATCAGGGGAACACGCTCTCTTAACTTTTACTGTTCACCTGGAAACATGTCCCATGTATATTAAACCATCAGGGGAAAACACTCTCTTCACATATACCGTTCACCTGGTGACATGTCCCATGTATATTATACCATCAGGGGAACACACTCTCCTCACTTATACTGTTCATCTGGTAACATGTCCCATGTGTATTAGACCATCAGCGGAACACACTCTCCTCACATCTACTCTTCACCAGGTGACACGTCCCGTGCGTGTTAAACCATCAGGGGAACACACTCTCCTCACTTATACTGCTCACCTGGTAATTTGTCCCGTGAGTATTAAACAATCAGGGGAACACAGTCTCCTTACTTATACTTTTCACCTGGTAACATGTCCCGTGTATATTAAACCATCAGGGGAACACATTCTCCTCACTTATAATGTTCACCTGGTAACATGTCCTGTGTATATTAAACAATCAGGGGAACACGATCTCCTCACTTATACTGTTCACCTGGTAACATGTCCCGTGTATATTAAACGATCAGGGGAACACATTCTCTTCACTTATACTGTTCACCTGGTAACATGTCCCGTGTATATTAAACAATCAGGGGAACACACTCTCCTCACTTATACTGTTCACCTGGTAACATGTCCTGTGTATATTAAACAATCAGGGGAACACAGTCTCCTTACTTATACTTTTCACCTGGTAACATGTCCGGTGCATATTAAACCATCAGGGGAACACATTCTCCTCACTTATAATGTTCACCTGGTAACATGTCCTGTGTATATTAAACAATCAGGGGAACACACTCTCCTCACTTATACTGTTCACCTGGTAACATGTCCCGTGTATATTAAACCATCAGGGGAACACATTCTCCTCACTTATAATGTTCACCTGGTAACATGTCCTGTGTATATTAAACAATCAGGGGAACACACTCTCCTCACTTATACTGTTCACCTGGTAACTTGTCCCGTGTATATTAAACCATCACGGGAACACACTCTCCTCACTTATACTGTTCACCTGGTAACATGTCCCGTTTAAACTATACCATCAGGGGAACACACTCTCCTCACTTATACTGTTCACCTGGTAACTTGTCCCGTGTATATTAAACCATCACGGGAACACACTCTCCTCACTTATACTGTTCACCTGGTAACATGTCCCGTGTATATTAAACAATCAGGGGAACACACTCTCCTCACTTATACTGTTCACCTGGTAACATGTCCCGTGTATATTAAACCATCAGGGGAATACACTCTCCTCACTTATGCTGTTCACCTGGTAACATGTCCCGTGTATATTAAACCATCAGGGGAACACACTCTCCTCACTTATGCTGTTCACCTGGTAACATGTCCCGTGTATATTAAACCATCAGGGGAACACACTCTCCTCACTTATACTGTTCACCTGGTAACTTGTCCCGTGTATATTAAACCATCACGGGAACACACTCTCCTCACTTATACTGTTCACCTGGTAACATGTCTCGTTTAAATTATACCATCAGGGGAACACACTCTCCTCACTTATACTGTTCACCTGGTAACTTGTCCCGTGTATATTAAACCATCACGGGAACACACTCTCCTCACTTATACTGTTCACCTGGTAACATGTCCCGTGCATATTAAACAATCAGGGGAACACTCTCTCCTCACTTATACTGTTCACCTGGTAACATGTCCCGTGTATATTAAACCTTCAGGGGAACACACTCTCCTCACTTATGCTGTTCACCTGCTAACATGTCCCGTGTATATTAAACAATGAGGGGAACACACTCTCCTCACTTATGCTGTTCACCTGCTAACATGTCCCGTGTATATTAAACAATGAGGGGAACACACTCTCCTCACTTATACTCGTCACCTGGTAACATGTCCAACGTATATTAAGCAATCAGGGGAACACGCTCTCTTCACTTATACTGTTCACCTGGTAACATGTCCCATGTATATTTATCCATCAGGGGAACACACTCTATTCACATATACTGTTCACCTGGTAACATGTCCCGTGTATATTAGACCATCAGGGGAACACACTCTCCTCACTTCTACTCTTCACCTGGTGACACGTCCCGTGCATGTTAAACCATCAGGGGAACACTCTCTCCTCACTTATACTGTTCACGTTGGGAAATGTCCCGTCAGCATTAAACCATCAGGGGAACACATTCTCCTCACTTATAATGTTCACTTGGTGACATCTCCCGTGAGTATTAACAATCAGGGGAACACACTCTCCTCACTTATACTGTTCACGTTGTAACATGTCCCGTGTATATTATACCATCAGTGGAACACACTCTCCTCACTTATACTGTTCACCTGGTAACATGTCCCATTTATATTAAACCATCATGGGTAAGCCCTCTCCTCACTTGTACTGTTCACCTGGTAACAAGTCCCGTGTATATTAAACCATCAGGGGAACTCACTCTCCTCACTTACACTGTTCACCTGGTAACATGTCCCGTGCGTATTAAACAATCAGGGGAACTCACTCTCCTCACTTACACTGTTCACCTGGTAACATGTCCCGGGCGTATTAAACAATCAGGGAACACACTCTCCTCACTTATACTGTTCACTTGGTGACATGTCCCGTGCGTATTAAACCATCAGGGGAACAAACTCTCCTCACTTATACTGTTCACCTGGTAACATGTCCCGTGCGTATTAAACCGTCAGGGGAACACCCTCTCCTCCCTTAAAGTGGTCACATGGTGACATGTCCCGTCAGTATTAAACAATCAGGGGAACAAACTCTCTTCACTTATACTGTTCACCTGGTAACATGTCCCGTGTATATTAAACCATCAGGGGAACACACTCTCCTCACTTATACTGTTCACCTGGAAACATGTCCCATGTATATTAAACAATCAGGGGAACACACTCTCCTCACTTATACTGTTCACCTGGTAACATGTCCTGTGTGTATTAAACAATCAGGGGAACACACTCTCCTCACTTACACTGTTCATCTGGTAACATGTCCCATGTATATTAAACAATCAGGGGAACACACTCTCCTCACTTATACTGTTCACCTGGTAACATGTTCCATGTATATTAAACAATCAGGGGAACACACTCTCCTCACTTATACTGTTCACCTGTTGACATGTCCTGTGTGTATTAAACCATCAGGGGGAACTCACTCTCCTCACTTATACTGTTCACCTGGTAACATGTCCTGTGTGTATTAAACAATCAGGGGAACACACTCTCCTCACTTATACTGTTCACCTGTTGACATGTCCTGTGTGTATTAAACCATCAGGGGGAACTCACTCTCCTCACTTATACTGTTCACCTGTTGACATGTCCTGTGTGTATTAAACCATCAGGGGAACTCACTCTCCTCACTTACACTGTTCACCTGGTAACATGTCCCGTGCGTATTAAACCATCAGGGGACCTCACTCTCCTCACTTATACTGTTCACTTGGTGACATGTCCCGTGCGTATTAAACCATCAGGGGAACACACTCTCCTCACTTCGACTGCTCACCTGGTAACATCTCCCGTGAGTATTAACAATCAGGGGAACACATTCTCCTCACTTATACTGTTCACGTTGTAACATGTCCCGTGTATATTGAAACATCAGTGGAACACACTCTCCTCACTTATACTCTTCACCTGGTAACATGTCCCGTGTATATTAAACCATCAGGGGAACACACTCTCCTCACTTATACTGTTCACCTGGGGAAATGTCCTGTGTGTATTAAAGCATCAGGGGAACACACTCTTCTCACTTATACAGTTCACTTGGTGACATGTCCCGTCAGTATTTAACAATCAGGGGAACACACTCTCCTCACTTATACTGTTCACCTGGTAACATATCCCGTGTGTATTAAACCATCAGTGGAACACACATTCCTCACTTATACTGTTCACCTGGTGACATGTCCCGAGTGTATTAAACAATCAGGGGAAGACACTCACCTCACTTATACTGTTCACCTGTTGACATGTCCAGTGCGTATTAAACCATCAGGGGAACACAATCTCCTCCCTTATACTGTTCACATGGTGACATGTCCCGTCAGTATTAAACAATCAGGGGAACACACTCTCCTCACTTATACTGTTTACCTGTTGACATGCCCTGTGTGTATTAAACCATCAGGGGAACACACTCTCCTCACTTATGCTGTTCACCTGCTAACATGTCCCGTGTATATTAAACAATGAGGGGAACACACTCTCCTCACTTATGCTGTTCACCTGCTAACATGTCCCGTGTATATTAAACAATGAGGGGAACACACTCTCCTCACTTATACTCGTCACCTGGTAACATGTCCAACGTATATTAAGCAATCAGGGGAACACGCTCTCTTCACTTATACTGTTCACCTGGTAACATGTCCCATGTATATTTATCCATCAGGGGAACACACTCTATTCACATATACTGTTCACCTGGTAACATGTCCCGTGTATATTAGACCATCAGGGGAACACACTCTCCTCACTTCTACTCTTCACCTGGTGACACGTCCCGTGCATGTTAAACCATCAGGGGAACACTCTCTCCTCACTTATACTGTTCACGTTGGGAAATGTCCCGTCAGCATTAAACCATCAGGGGAACACATTCTCCTCACTTATAATGTTCACTTGGTGACATCTCCCGTGAGTATTAACAATCAGGGGAACACACTCTCCTCACTTATACTGTTCACGTTGTAACATGTCCCGTGTATATTATACCATCAGTGGAACACACTCTCCTCACTTATACTGTTCACCTGGTAACATGTCCCATTTATATTAAACCATCATGGGTAAGCCCTCTCCTCACTTGTACTGTTCACCTGGTAACAAGTCCCGTGTATATTAAACCATCAGGGGAACTCACTCTCCTCACTTACACTGTTCACCTGGTAACATGTCCCGTGCGTATTAAACAATCAGGGGAACACACTCTCCTCACTTATACTGTTCACTTGGTGACATGTCCCGTGCGTATTAAACCATCAGGGGAACAAACTCTCCTCACTTATACTGTTCACCTTTTAACATGTCCCGTGCGTATTAAACCGTCAGGGGAACACCCTCTCCTCCCTTAAAGTGGTCACATGGTGACATGTCCCGTCAGTATTAAACAATCAGGGGAACAAACTCTCTTCACTTATACTGTTCACCTGGTAACATGTCCCGTGTATATTAAACCATCAGGGGAACACACTCTCCTCACTTATACTGTTCACCTGGAAACATGTCCCATGTATATTAAACAATCAGGGGAACACACTCTCCTCACTTATACTGTTCACCTGGTAACATGTCCTGTGTGTATTAAACAATCAGGGGAACACACTCTCCTCACTTACACTGTTCATCTGGTAACATGTCCCATGTATATTAAACAATCAGGGGAACACACTCTCCTCACTTATACTGTTCACCTGTTGACATGTCCTGTGTGTATTAAACCATCAGGGGGAACTCACTCTCCTCACTTATACTGTTCACCTGGTAACATGTCCTGTGTGTATTAAACAATCAGGGGAACACACTCTCCTCACTTATACTGTTCACCTGTTGACATGTCCTGTGTGTATTAAACCATCAGGGGAACTCACTCTCCTCACTTACACTGTTCACCTGGTAACATGTCCCGTGCGTATTAAACCATCAGGGGACCTCACTCTCCTCACTTATACTGTTCACTTGGTGACATGTCCCGTGCGTATTAAACCATCAGGGGAACACACTCTCCTCACTTCGACTGCTCACCTGGTAACATCTCCCGTGAGTATTAACAATCAGGGGAACACATTCTCCTCACTTATACTGTTCACGTTGTAACATGTCCCGTGTATATTGAAACATCAGTGGAACACACTCTCCTCACTTATACTCTTCACCTGGTAACATGTCCCGTGTATATTAAACCATCAGGGGAACACACTCTCCTCACTTATACTGTTCACCTGGGGAAATGTCCTGTGTGTATTAAAGCATCAGGGGAACACACTCTTCTCACTTATACAGTTCACTTGGTGACATGTCCCGTCAGTATTTAACAATCAGGGGAACACACTCTCCTCACTTATACTGTTCACCTGGTAACATATCCCGTGTGTATTAAACCATCAGTGGAACACACATTCCTCACTTATACTGTTCACCTGGTGACATGTCCCGAGTGTATTAAACAATCAGGGGAAGACACTCACCTCACTTATACTGTTCACCTGTTGACATGTCCAGTGCGTATTAAACCATCAGGGGAACACAATCTCCTCCCTTATACTGTTCACATGGTGACATGTCCCGTCAGTATTAAACAATCAGGGGAACACACTCTCCTCACTTATACTGTTTACCTGTTGACATGCCCTGTGTGTATTAAACCATCAGGGGAACAGACTCTCTTCACTTATACTGTTCACCTGGTATCGTGTCCCGTGTATATTAAACCATCAGGGGAAAGATTTCTCCTCACTTTTACTGTTCACCTGGTAACATGTCCCGTGTATATTATACCTTCTGGGGAACACACTCTCCTCACTTATAGTGTTCACCTGGGAACATGTCCCGTGTATATTTAACCATCAGGGGAACACACTCTCCTCACTTATAGTGTTCACCTGGTAACATGTCCCGTGTTTATTAAACAATCAGGGGAACTCACTCTCCTCACTTACATTGTTCACCTGGTAACATGACCTGTGTATATTAAACCATCAGGGGAACACACTCTCCTCACTTATACTGTTTACATGGTAACATGTCCCGTGTATATTAAACAATCAGGGGAACACACTCTCCTCACTTATACTGTTCACCTGGTAACATGTCCCGTGTATATTAAACAATCAGGGGAACTCACTCTCCTCACTTACACTGTTCACCTGGTAACATGACCTGTGTATATTAAACCATCAGGGGAACACACTCTCCTCACTTATACTGTTTACATGGTAACATGTCCCGTGTATATTAAACAATCAGGGGAACACACTCTCCTCACTTATACTTTTCACCTGGGAACATGTCCCATGTATATTAAACCATCAGGGGAACACACTCTCCTCACTTATAGTGTTCACCTGGTAACATGTCCCGTGTTTATTAAACAATCAGAGGAACTCACTCTCCTCACTTACACTGTTCACCTGGTAACATGACCTGTGTATATTAAACCATCAGGGGAACACACTCTCCTCACTTATACTGTTTACATGGTAACATGTCCCGTGTATATTAAACAATCAGGGGAACACACTCTCCTCACTTATACTTTTCACCTGGGAACATGTCCCGTGTATATTAAACCATCAGGGGAACACACTCTCCTCACTTATACTTTTCACCTGGTAACATGCCCCGTGTGTAATAAACCATCAGGGGAACACCTTCTCCTCACTTACACTGTTCACCTGTTATCATGTCCCGGGTCAATTAAACAATCAGGGGAACACACTCTCCTCACTTATACTGTTCACCTGGGGAAATGTCCCAACAGTGTTAAACCATCAGGGGAACACACTCTCCTCCCTTTTCTGTTCACCTGGTAACATGTCCCGTGTGTATTAAACAATCCGGGGAACACACTCACCTCACTTATACTGTTCACCTGTTGACATGTCCTGTGTGTCTTAAACCATCAGGGGGAACTCACTCTCCTCACTTATACTGTTCACATGGTGACATTTCCCGTCAGTATTAAACGATCAGGGGAACACACTCTCTTCACTTATACTGTTCCCCTGGTAACATGTCCCATGTCTATTAAACCATCAGGGGAACACACTCTCCTCACTTCTGCTCTTCACCTGGTGACACGTCCCGTGCGTGTTAAACCATCAGGGGAACACAATCTGCTCACCTATACTGCTCACCTGGTATCATGTCCCGTGAATAGTGAACCATCAGGGGAACACATTCTCCTCACTTATGCTGTTCACCTGGTAACATGTCCTGTGTATATTAAACCATCAGGGAAACAAACTCTCCTCACTTATACTGTTCACCTGGTAACATGTCCCGTGCGTGTTTAACAATCAGGGGAACACACTCTCCTCACTTATACTGTTCACCTGGTAACATGTCCCGTGTGTATTAAACAATCAGGGGAACACATTCTCCTCACTTATACTGTTCACCTGGTAACATTTCCCGTGTGTATTAAACAATCAGGGGAACACATTCTCCTCACTTCTACTGTTCACTTGGTAATATGTCCCGTGTGTATTAAACCATCAGGGGAACACACTCTCCTCACTTATACTGTTCACCTGGTAACATGTCCCGTGCGTATTAAACAAACAGGGGAACACATTCTCCTCACTTCTAATGTTCACCTGGTAACATGTCCCGTGCGTATTAAACAATCAGGGGAACACACTCTCCTCACTTATACTGTTCACCTGGTAACATGTCCTGTGTATATTAAAACATCAGGGGAACACACTCTCCTCACTTATACTGTTCACCTGGTAACATGTCCCGTGTGCATTAAACAATCAGGGGAACACACTCTCCTCACCTATACCGTTCACCTGATAACATGTCCCGTGTGTATTAAACCATCAGGGGAACACACTCTCCTCACTTATACTGTTTACCTGGTAACATGTCCCGTGTATATTAAACCATCAGGGAACACACTCTCCTTACTTATACTGTTCACCTGGCAACATGTCCCGTGTATATTAAACCATCAGGGGAACACACTCTCCTCACTGATACTGTTCTCCTGTTAACATATCCCGTGTATATTAAACCATCAGGGGAACACACTCTCCTCACTTATACTGTTCACCTGGTAACATGCCCCGTGTGCATTAAACCATCAGGGGAACACACTCTCCTCACTTATACAGTTCACATGGTGACATGTCCCGTGCGTATTAAACCATCAGGGGAACACACTCTCCTCACTTATACTATTCACCTGGTAACATGTCCCGTGTATATTAAACCATCAGGGTAACACACTCTCCTCACTTATACTGTTCACCTGGTAACAGGTCCCGTGTATATTAAACCATCAGGGGAACACACTCTCCTCACTTATACTGTTCACCTGGTAACATGTCCCGTGTATATTAAACCATCAGGGGAACACACTATCCTCACTTATACGGTTCATCTGGTAACATGTCCCGTGTATATTAAACCATCAGGGGAACACACTATCCTCACTTATACGGTTCACCTGGTAACATGTCCTGTGTGCATTAAACCATCAGGGGAACACACTCTCCTCACTTATACTGTTCATCTGGTAACATGTCCCGTCAGTATTAAACCATCAGGGGAAGACGCTCTCCTCACTTATACTGTTCACCTGGTAACATGTCCCATGTATATGATACCATCAGGGGAACACACTCTCCTCACTTATACTGTTCACCTGGTAACATGTCCTTTGCATATTTAACCATCAGGGGAAAACATTCTGCTCACTTCTACTGTTCACCTGGTGACGTGTCCCGTTTGTATTAAACAATCAGGGGAACACACTCTCCTCACTTATACTGTTCACCTGGTAACATTTCCTGTGTTTATTAAACCATCAGGGGAACACACTCTCCTAACTTATACTGTTGACCTGGTAACATGTCCCGTGTATATTAAACCATCAGAGTAACACACTCTCCTCACTTATACTGTTCACCTGGTAACATGTCCTGTGTGCATTAAACCATCAGGGGAACACACTCTCCTCACTTATACTGTTCACCTGGTAACATGCCCCGTGTGCATTAAACCATCAGGGGAACACACTCTCCTCACTTATACAGTTCACATGGTGACATGTCCCGTGCGTATTAAACCATCAGGGGAACACACTCTCCTCACTTATACTATTCACCTGGTAACATGTCCCGTGTATATTAAACCATCAGGGTAACACACTCTCCTCACTTATACTGTTCACCTGGTAACAGGTCCCGTGTATATTAAACCATCAGGGGAACACACTCTCCTCACTTATACTGTTCACCTGGTAACATGTCCCGTGTATATTAAACCATCAGGGGAACACACTATCCTCACTTATACGGTTCATCTGGTAACATGTCCCGTGTATATTAAACCATCAGGGGAACACACTATCCTCACTTATACGGTTCACCTGGTAACATGTCCTGTGTGCATTAAACCATCAGGGGAACACACTCTCCTCACTTATACTGTTCATCTGGTAACATGTCCCGTCAGTATTAAACCATCAGGGGAAGACGCTCTCCTCACTTATACTGTTCACCTGGTAACATGTCCCATGTATATGATACCATCAGGGGAACACACTCTCCTCACTTATACTGTTCACCTGGTAACATGTCCTTTGCATATTTAACCATCAGGGGAAAACATTCTGCTCACTTCTACTGTTCACCTGGTGACGTGTCCCGTTTGTATTAAACAATCAGGGGAACACACTCTCCTCACTTATACTGTTCACCTGGTAACATTTCCTGTGTTTATTAAACCATCAGGGGAACACACTCTCCTAACTTATACTGTTGACCTGGTAACATGTCCCGTGTATATTAAACCATCAGAGTAACACACTCTCCTCACTTATACTGTTCACCTGGTAACATGTCCTGTGTGCATTAAACCATCAGGGGAACACACTCTCCTCACTTATACTGTTCATCTGGTAACATGTCCCGTCAGTATTAAACCATCAGGGGAAAGCACTCTCCTCACTTATACTGTTCACCTGGTAACATGTCCTGTGTGCATTAAACCATCAGGGCAACACACTCTCCTCACTTATACTGTTCACCTGGTAACATGTCCCGTGTGTATTAAACAATCAGGGGAACACACTCTCCTCACTTATACTGTTCACCTGGTAACATGTCCTTTGCATATTTAACCATCAGGGGAAAACAATCTGCTCACTTATACTGTTCACCTGGTAACATGTCCAGTGTGTATTAAACCATCAGGGGAACACACTCTCCTCACTTATACAGTTCACCTGGGAACATGTCCCGTGTATATTAAACCATCAGGGGAAAACACTCTCCTCACTTATACTGTTCACCAGGTGACATGTCCCGTGTGTATTAAACAATCAGGGGAACACACTCTCCTCACTTATACTGTTCACCTGGTAACATGTCCCGTGTGTATTAAACAATCAGGGGATCACACTCTCTTCAATTATACTGTTCACCTGGTGACATGTCCCGTGTGTATTAAACAATCAGGGGATCACACTCCCCTCAATTATACTGTTCACCTGCTGACATGTCCCGTGTATATTAAACCATCAGGGGAACACACTCTCCGCACTTATACTGTTCACCTGGGAACATGTCCCGTGCGTGTTAAACCATCAGGGGAACACACTCTCCTCACTTATACTGTTCACCTGGCAACATGTCCCTTGAGTATTAACCAATCAGGGGAACACACTCTCCTCACTTATACTGTTCACCTGGTAACATGTCCCGTGCGTGTTAAACCATCAGGGGAACACACTCTCCTCACTTATACTGTTCACCAGGTGACATGTCCCGTGTGTATTAAACCATCAGGGGAACACACTGTCCTCACTTATACTGTTCACCTGGTAACATGTCCCGTGTATATTAAACCATCAGGGGAACACATTCTCCTCAATTATACAGTTCACCTGCTAACATGTCCCGTGTATATTAAACCATCAGGGGAACACACTCTCCTCACATATACTGTTCACCTGGTAACATGTCCCGTGCGTGTTAAACCATCAGGGGATCACACTCTCCTCACTTATACTGTTCACCTGGTAACATGTCCCGTGAGTATTAACCAATCAGGGGAACACACTCTCCTCACTTATACTGTTCACCTGGTAACATGTCCCGTGCGTGTTAAACCCTCAGGGGAACACACTCTCCTCATTTATACTGTTCCTCTGGTAACATGTCCCGTCAGTATTAAACCATCAGGGGAACACACTCTCCTCACTTATACTGTTCACCTGGTAACATGTCCAGTGTGTATTAAACCATCAGGGGAACACACTCTCCTCACTTATACTGTTCACCTGGGAACATGTCCCGTGTATATTAAACCATCAGGGGAACACACTCTCCTCACTTATACTGTTCACCTGGTAACATGTCCTGTGTGTTTTAAATAATCAGGGGAACACACTCTCCTCACTTATACTGTTCACCTGGTAACATGTCCCGTGTATATTAAACCATCAGGGGAACACACTCTCCTCACTTATAATGTTCATCTGGTGACATGTCCCGTGTATATTAAACAATCAGGGGAACACACTCTCCTCACTTATACTGTTGACCTGGTGACATGTCCCGTGTATATTAAACCATCAGGGGAAAACACTCTCCTCACTTATATTGTTCACCTGGTAACATGTCCCGTGTATATTAAACCATCAGGGGAACACATTCTCCTCACTTATATTGTTCACCTGGTAACATGTCCCGTGTGTATTAAACAATCAGGGGAACACACTCTCCTCACTTATACTGTTCACCTGGTAACATGTCCTGTGTGTTTTAAATAATCAGGGGAACACACTCTCCTCACTTATACTGTTCACCTGGTAACATGTCCCGTGTATCTTAAACAATCAGGGGAACACACTCTCCTCACTTATACTGTTGACCTGGTGACATGTCCCGTGTATATTAAACCATCAGGGGAACACACTCTCCTCACTTATACTGTTCACCTGGGAACATGTCCCGTGTATATTAAACCATCAGGGGAAAACACTCTCCTCACTTATATTGTTCACCTGGTAACATGTCCCGTGTGTATTAAACAATCAGGGGAACACACTCTCCTCACTTATACTGTTCACCTGGTAACATGTCCTGTGTGTTTTAAATAATCAGGGGAACACACTCTCCTCACTTATACTGTTCACCTGGTAACATGTCCCGTGTATATTAAACCATCAGGGGAACACATTCTGCTCATTTATACTGTTCACCTGCTAACATGTCCCGTGTATATTAAACCATCAGGGGAATAAAGTCTCCTCACTTATACTGTTCACCTGGTAACATGTCCTGTGTATATTAAACCATCAGGGGAACACATTCTCCTCACTTACACTGTTCACCTGCTAACATGTCCCGTGAGTATTAAACAATCAGGGGAACACACTCTCCTCACTTATACTGTTCACCAGGTGACATGTCCCGTGTATATTAAACCATCAGGGGAACAAATTCTCCTCACTTATATTGTTCACCTGGTAACATGTCCCGTGTGTATTAAACAATCAGGGGAACACACTCTCCTCACTTATACTGTTCACCTGGTAACATGTCCTGTGTGTTTTAAATAATCAGGGGAACACACTCTCCTCACTTATACTGTTCACCTGGTAACATGTCCCGTGTATATTAAACCATCAGGGAACACACTCTCCTTACTTATACTGTTCACCTGGCAACATGTCCCGTGTATATTAAACCATCAGGGGAACACACTCTCCTCACTGATACTGTTCTCCTGTTAACATATCCCGTGTATATTAAACCATCAGGGGAACACACTCTCCTCACTTATACTGTTCACCTGGTAACATGCCCCGTGTGCATTAAACCATCAGGGGAACACACTCTCCTCACTTATACAGTTCACATGGTGACATGTCCCGTGCGTATTAAACCATCAGGGGAACACACTCTCCTCACTTATACTATTCACCTGGTAACATGTCCCGTGTATATTAAACCATCAGGGTAACACACTCTCCTCACTTATACTGTTCACCTGGTAACAGGTCCCGTGTATATTAAACCATCAGGGGAACACACTCTCCTCACTTATACTGTTCACCTGGTAACATGTCCCGTGTATATTAAACCATCAGGGGAACACACTATCCTCACTTATACGGTTCATCTGGTAACATGTCCCGTGTATATTAAACCATCAGGGGAACACACTATCCTCACTTATACGGTTCACCTGGTAACATGTCCTGTGTGCATTAAACCATCAGGGGAACACACTCTCCTCACTTATACTGTTCATCTGGTAACATGTCCCGTCAGTATTAAACCATCAGGGGAAGACGCTCTCCTCACTTATACTGTTCACCTGGTAACATGTCCCATGTATATGATACCATCAGGGGAACACACTCTCCTCACTTATACTGTTCACCTGGTAACATGTCCTTTGCATATTTAACCATCAGGGGAAAACATTCTGCTCACTTCTACTGTTCACCTGGTGACGTGTCCCGTTTGTATTAAACAATCAGGGGAACACACTCTCCTCACTTATACTGTTCACCTGGTAACATTTCCTGTGTTTATTAAACCATCAGGGGAACACACTCTCCTAACTTATACTGTTGACCTGGTAACATGTCCCGTGTATATTAAACCATCAGAGTAACACACTCTCCTCACTTATACTGTTCACCTGGTAACATGTCCTGTGTGCATTAAACCATCAGGGGAACACACTCTCCTCACTTATACTGTTCATCTGGTAACATGTCCCGTCAGTATTAAACCATCAGGGGAAAGCACTCTCCTCACTTATACTGTTCACCTGGTAACATGTCCTGTGTGCATTAAACCATCAGGGCAACACACTCTCCTCACTTATACTGTTCACCTGGTAACATGTCCCGTGTGTATTAAACAATCAGGGGAACACACTCTCCTCACTTATACTGTTCACCTGGTAACATGTCCTTTGCATATTTAACCATCAGGGGAAAACAATCTGCTCACTTATACTGTTCACCTGGTAACATGTCCAGTGTGTATTAAACCATCAGGGGAACACACTCTCCTCACTTATACAGTTCACCTGGGAACATGTCCCGTGTATATTAAACCATCAGGGGAAAACACTCTCCTCACTTATACTGTTCACCAGGTGACATGTCCCGTGTGTATTAAACAATCAGGGGAACACACTCTCCTCACTTATACTGTTCACCTGGTAACATGTCCCGTGTGTATTAAACAATCAGGGGATCACACTCTCTTCAATTATACTGTTCACCTGGTGACATGTCCCGTGTGTATTAAACAATCAGGGGATCACACTCCCCTCAATTATACTGTTCACCTGCTGACATGTCCCGTGTATATTAAACCATCAGGGGAACACACTCTCCGCACTTATACTGTTCACCTGGGAACATGTCCCGTGCGTGTTAAACCATCAGGGGAACACACTCTCCTCACTTATACTGTTCACCTGGCAACATGTCCCTTGAGTATTAACCAATCAGGGGAACACACTCTCCTCACTTATACTGTTCACCTGGTAACATGTCCCGTGCGTGTTAAACCATCAGGGGAACACACTCTCCTCACTTATACTGTTCACCAGGTGACATGTCCCGTGTGTATTAAACCATCAGGGGAACACACTGTCCTCACTTATACTGTTCACCTGGTAACATGTCCCGTGTATATTAAACCATCAGGGGAACACATTCTCCTCAATTATACAGTTCACCTGCTAACATGTCCCGTGTATATTAAACCATCAGGGGAACACACTCTCCTCACATATACTGTTCACCTGGTAACATGTCCCGTGCGTGTTAAACCATCAGGGGATCACACTCTCCTCACTTATACTGTTCACCTGGTAACATGTCCCGTGAGTATTAACCAATCAGGGGAACACACTCTCCTCACTTATACTGTTCACCTGGTAACATGTCCCGTGCGTGTTAAACCCTCAGGGGAACACACTCTCCTCATTTATACTGTTCCTCTGGTAACATGTCCCGTCAGTATTAAACCATCAGGGGAACACACTCTCCTCACTTATACTGTTCACCTGGTAACATGTCCAGTGTGTATTAAACCATCAGGGGAACACACTCTCCTCACTTATACTGTTCACCTGGGAACATGTCCCGTGTATATTAAACCATCAGGGGAACACACTCTCCTCACTTATACTGTTCACCTGGTAACATGTCCTGTGTGTTTTAAATAATCAGGGGAACACACTCTCCTCACTTATACTGTTCACCTGGTAACATGTCCCGTGTATATTAAACCATCAGGGGAACACACTCTCCTCACTTATAATGTTCATCTGGTGACATGTCCCGTGTATATTAAACAATCAGGGGAACACACTCTCCTCACTTATACTGTTGACCTGGTGACATGTCCCGTGTATATTAAACCATCAGGGGAAAACACTCTCCTCACTTATATTGTTCACCTGGTAACATGTCCCGTGTATATTAAACCATCAGGGGAACACATTCTCCTCACTTATATTGTTCACCTGGTAACATGTCCCGTGTGTATTAAACAATCAGGGGAACACACTCTCCTCACTTATACTGTTCACCTGGTAACATGTCCTGTGTGTTTTAAATAATCAGGGGAACACACTCTCCTCACTTATACTGTTCACCTGGTAACATGTCCCGTGTATCTTAAACAATCAGGGGAACACACTCTCCTCACTTATACTGTTGACCTGGTGACATGTCCCGTGTATATTAAACCATCAGGGGAACACACTCTCCTCACTTATACTGTTCACCTGGGAACATGTCCCGTGTATATTAAACCATCAGGGGAAAACACTCTCCTCACTTATATTGTTCACCTGGTAACATGTCCCGTGTGTATTAAACAATCAGGGGAACACACTCTCCTCACTTATACTGTTCACCTGGTAACATGTCCTGTGTGTTTTAAATAATCAGGGGAACACACTCTCCTCACTTATACTGTTCACCTGGTAACATGTCCCGTGTATATTAAACCATCAGGGGAACACATTCTGCTCATTTATACTGTTCACCTGCTAACATGTCCCGTGTATATTAAACCATCAGGGGAATAAAGTCTCCTCACTTATACTGTTCACCTGGTAACATGTCCTGTGTATATTAAACCATCAGGGGAACACATTCTCCTCACTTACACTGTTCACCTGCTAACATGTCCCGTGAGTATTAAACAATCAGGGGAACACACTCTCCTCACTTATACTGTTCACCAGGTGACATGTCCCGTGTATATTAAACCATCAGGGGAACAAATTCTCCTCACTTATATTGTTCACCTGGTAACATGTCCCGTGTGTATTAAACAATCAGGGGAACACACTCTCCTCACTTATACTGTTCACCTGGTAACATGTCCTGTGTGTTTTAAATAATCAGGGGAACACACTCTCCTCACTTATACTGTTCACCTGGTAACATGTCCCGTGTATATTAAACCATCAGGGGAACACACTCTCCTCACTTATACTGTTCACCTGGTAACATGTCCTGTGTATATTAAACCATCAGGGGAACACACTCTCCTCACTTATACTCTTCACCAGGTGACATGTCCCGTGTGTATTAAACAATCAGGGGATCACACTCTCCTCACTTATACTGTTCACCTGGTAACATGTCCCGTGTATATTAAACCATCAGGGGAACACACTCTCCTCACTTATACTGTTCACCTGGTGACATGTCCCGTGTATATTAAACAATCAGGGGAACACACTCTACTCACTTATACTGTTCACCTGGTAACATGTCCCGTGTATATTAAACCATCAGGGGAACACACTCTCCTCACTTATACTGTTCACCTGGTGACATGTCCCGTGTATATTAAACAATCAGGGGAACACAATCTCCTCACTTATACTGTTCACCTGGTAACATGTCCCGTGTGTATTAAACAATCAGGGGATCACACTCTCCTCAATTATACTGTTCACCTGCTGACATGTCCCGTGAATATTAAACAATCAGGGGAACACACACTCCTCACTTATACTGTTCACCTGGTGACATGTCCCGTGTTTATTAAACAATCAGGGGATCACACTCTCCTCAATTATACTGTTCACCTGCTGACATGTCCCGTGTATATTAAACCATCAGGGGAACACACTCTCCGCACTTATACTGTTCACCTGGTAACATGTCCCGTGCGTTTTAAACCATCAGGGGAACACACTCTCCTCACTTATACTGTTCACCTGGCAACATGTCCCGTGAGTATTAAACAATCAGGGAAACACACTCTCCTCACTTATACTGTTCACCTGGTAACATGTCCCCTTCGAGTTAAACCATCAGGGGAACACGCTCTCCTCACTTATACTGTTCACCTGGTAACATGTCCCGTGCGTGTAAACCATCAGGGGAACACACTCTAGTCACATATACTATTCACCTGGTAACATGTCCCGTGTGTATTAAACAATCAGGGGAACACACTCTCCTCACTTATACTGTTCACCTGGTAACATGTCCCGTGCGTATTAAACAAACAGGGGAACACATTCTCCTCACTTCTAATGTTCACCTGGTAACATGTCCCGTGTGTATTAAACAATCAGGGGAACACACTCTCCTCACTTATACTGTTCACCTGGTAACATGTCCCGTGCGTATTAAACAATCAGGGGAACACACTCTCCTCACTTATACTGTTCACCTGGTAACATGTCCTGTGTATATTAAAACATCAGGGGAACACACTCTCCTCACTTATACTGTTCACCTGGTAACATGTCCCGTGTGCATTAAACAATCAGGGGAACACACTCTCCTCACCTATACCGTTCACCTGATAACATGTCCCGTGTGTATTAAACCATCAGGGGAACACACTCTCCTCACTTATACTGTTTACCTGGTAACATGTCCCGTGTATATTAAACCATCAGGGAACACACTCTCCTTACTTATACTGTTCACCTGGCAACATGTCCCGTGTATATTAAACCATCAGGGGAACACACTCTCCTCACTGATACTGTTCTCCTGTTAACATATCCCGTGTATATTAAACCATCAGGGGAACACACTCTCCTCACTTATACTGTTCACCTGGTAACATGCCCCGTGTGTTTTAAACCATCAGGGGAACACACTCTCCTCACTTATACAGTTCACATGGTGACATGTCCCGTGCGTATTAAACCATCAGGGGAACACACTCTCCTCACTTATACTGTTCACCTGGTAACATGTCCCGTGTATATTAAACCATCAGGATAACACACTCTCCTCACTTATACTGTTCACCTGGTAACAGGTCCCGTGTATATTAAACCATCAGGGGAACACACTCTCCTCACTTATACTGTTCACCTGGTAACATGTCCTGTGTATATTAAACCATCAGGGTAACACACTCTCCTCACTTATACTGTTCACCTGGTAACAGGTCCCGTGTATATTAAACCATCAGGGGAACACACTCTCCTCACTTATACTCTTCACCAGGTGACATGTCCCGTGTGTATTAAACAATCAGGGGATCACACTCTCCTCACTTATACTGTTCACCTGGTAACATGTCCCGTGTATATTAAACCATCAGGGGAACACACTCTCCTCACTTATACTGTTCACCTGGTGACATGTCCCGTGTATATTAAACAATCAGGGGAACACACTCTACTCACTTATACTGTTCACCTGGTAACATGTCCCGTGTATATTAAACCATCAGGGGAACACACTCTCCTCACTTATACTGTTCACCTGGTGACATGTCCCGTGTATATTAAACAATCAGGGGAACACAATCTCCTCACTTATACTGTTCACCTGGTAACATGTCCCGTGTGTATTAAACAATCAGGGGATCACACTCTCCTCAATTATACTGTTCACCTGCTGACATGTCCCGTGAATATTAAACAATCAGGGGAACACACACTCCTCACTTATACTGTTCACCTGGTGACATGTCCCGTGTTTATTAAACAATCAGGGGATCACACTCTCCTCAATTATACTGTTCACCTGCTGACATGTCCCGTGTATATTAAACCATCAGGGGAACACACTCTCCGCACTTATACTGTTCACCTGGTAACATGTCCCGTGCGTTTTAAACCATCAGGGGAACACACTCTCCTCACTTATACTGTTCACCTGGCAACATGTCCCGTGAGTATTAAACAATCAGGGAAACACACTCTCCTCACTTATACTGTTCACCTGGTAACATGTCCCCTTCGAGTTAAACCATCAGGGGAACACGCTCTCCTCACTTATACTGTTCACCTGGTAACATGTCCCGTGCGTGTAAACCATCAGGGGAACACACTCTAGTCACATATACTATTCACCTGGTAACATGTCCCGTGTGTATTAAACAATCAGGGGAACACACTCTCCTCACTTATACTGTTCACCTGGTAACATGTCCCGTGCGTATTAAACAAACAGGGGAACACATTCTCCTCACTTCTAATGTTCACCTGGTAACATGTCCCGTGTGTATTAAACAATCAGGGGAACACACTCTCCTCACTTATACTGTTCACCTGGTAACATGTCCCGTGCGTATTAAACAATCAGGGGAACACACTCTCCTCACTTATACTGTTCACCTGGTAACATGTCCTGTGTATATTAAAACATCAGGGGAACACACTCTCCTCACTTATACTGTTCACCTGGTAACATGTCCCGTGTGCATTAAACAATCAGGGGAACACACTCTCCTCACCTATACCGTTCACCTGATAACATGTCCCGTGTGTATTAAACCATCAGGGGAACACACTCTCCTCACTTATACTGTTTACCTGGTAACATGTCCCGTGTATATTAAACCATCAGGGAACACACTCTCCTTACTTATACTGTTCACCTGGCAACATGTCCCGTGTATATTAAACCATCAGGGGAACACACTCTCCTCACTGATACTGTTCTCCTGTTAACATATCCCGTGTATATTAAACCATCAGGGGAACACACTCTCCTCACTTATACTGTTCACCTGGTAACATGCCCCGTGTGTTTTAAACCATCAGGGGAACACACTCTCCTCACTTATACAGTTCACATGGTGACATGTCCCGTGCGTATTAAACCATCAGGGGAACACACTCTCCTCACTTATACTGTTCACCTGGTAACATGTCCCGTGTATATTAAACCATCAGGATAACACACTCTCCTCACTTATACTGTTCACCTGGTAACAGGTCCCGTGTATATTAAACCATCAGGGGAACACACTCTCCTCACTTATACTGTTCACCTGGTAACATGTCCTGTGTATATTAAACCATCAGGGTAACACACTCTCCTCACTTATACTGTTCACCTGGTAACAGGTCCCGTGTATATTAAACCATCAGGGGAACACACTCTCCTCACTTATACTGTTCATCTGGTAACATGTCCCGTGTATATTAAACCATCAGGGGAACACACTATCCTCACTTATACGGTTCACCTGGTAACATGTCCTGTGTGCATTAAACCATCAGGGGAACACACTCTCCTCACTTATACTTTTCATCTGGTAACATGTCCCGTCAGTATTAAACCATCAGGGGAAGACGCTCTCCTCACTTATACTGTTCACCTGGTAACATGTCCTTTGCATATTTAACCATCAGGGGAAAACATTCTGCTCACTTCTACTGTTCACCTGGTGACGTGTCCCGTTTGTATTAAACAATCAGGGGAACACACTCTCCTCACTTATACTGTTCACCTGGTAACATTTCCTGTGTTTATTAAACCATCAGGGGAACACACTCTCCTAACTTATACTGTTGACCTGGTAACATGTCCCGTGTATATTAAACCATCAGAGTAACACAATCTCCTCACTTATACTGTTCACCTGGTAACATGTCCTGTGTGCATTAAACCATCAGGGGAACACACTCTCCTCACTTATACTGTTCATCTGGTAACATGTCCCGTCAGTATTAAACCATCAGGGGAACACACTCTCCTAACTTATACTGTTGACCTGGTAACATGTCCCGTGTATATTAAACCATCAGGGTATCACACTCTCCTCACTTATACTGTTCACCTGGTAACATGTCCTGTGTGCATTAAACCATCAGGGGAACACACTCTCCTCACTTACACTGTTCACCTGGTAACATGTCCTGTGTGCATTAAACCATCAGGGGAACACACTCTCCTCACTTATACTGTTCACCTGGTGAACATGTCCCGTGTATATTAAACAATCAGGGGAACACACTCTCCTCACTTATACTGTTCACCTGGTGAACATGTCCCGTGTGTATTAAACAATCAGGGGAACACACTCTCCTCACTTATACTGTTCACCTGGTAACATGTCCTTTGCATATTTAACCATCAGGGGAAAACAATCTGCTCACTTATACTGTTCACCTGGTAACATGTCCAGTGTGTATTAAACCATCAGGGGAACACACTCTCCTCACTTATACAGTTCACCTGGGAACATGTCCCGTGTATATTAAACCATCAGGGGAAAACACTCTCCTCACTTATACTGTTCACCAGGTGACATGTCCCGTGTGTATTAAACAATCAGGGGAACACACTCTCCTCACTTATACTGTTCACCTGGTAACATGTCCCGTGTGTATTAAACAATCAGGGGATCACACTCTCTTCAATTATACTGTTCACCTGGTGACATGTCCCGTGTGTATTAAACAATCAGGGGATCACACTCCCCTCAATTATACTGTTCACCTGCTGACATGTCCCGTGTATATTAAACCATCAGGGGAACACACTCTCCGCACTTATACTGTTCACCTGGGAACATGTCCCGTGCGTGTTAAACCATCAGGGGAACACACTCTCCTCACTTACACTGTTCACCTGGCAACATGTCCCTTGAGTATTAACCAATCAGGGGAACACACTCTCCTCACTTATACTGTTCACCTGGTAACATGTCCCGTGCGTGTTAAACCATCAGGGGAACACATTCTCCTCACTTATACAGTTCACCTGCTAACATGTCCCGTGTATATTAAACCATCAGGGGAACACACTCTCCTCACATATACTGTTCACCTGGTAACATGTCCCGTGCGTTTTAAACCATCAGGGGAACACACTCTCCTCACTTATACTGTTCACCTGGCAACATGTCCCGTGAGTATTAAACAATCAGGGAAACACACTCTCCTCACTTATACTGTTCACCTGGTAACATGTCCCCTTCGAGTTAAACCATCAGGGGAACACGCTCTCCTCACTTATACTGTTCACCTGGTAACATGTCCCGTGCGTGTAAACCATCAGGGGAACACACTCTAGTCACATATACTATTCACCTGGTAACATGTCCCGTGTGTATTAAACAATCAGGGGAACACACTCTCCTCACTTATACTGTTCACCTGGTAACATGTCCCGTGCGTATTAAACAAACAGGGGAACACATTCTCCTCACTTCTAATGTTCACCTGGTAACATGTCCCGTGTGTATTAAACAATCAGGGGAACACACTCTCCTCACTTATACTGTTCACCTGGTAACATGTCCCGTGCGTATTAAACAATCAGGGGAACACACTCTCCTCACTTATACTGTTCACCTGGTAACATGTCCTGTGTATATTAAAACATCAGGGGAACACACTCTCCTCACTTATACTGTTCACCTGGTAACATGTCCCGTGTGCATTAAACAATCAGGGGAACACACTCTCCTCACCTATACCGTTCACCTGATAACATGTCCCGTGTGTATTAAACCATCAGGGGAACACACTCTCCTCACTTATACTGTTTACCTGGTAACATGTCCCGTGTATATTAAACCATCAGGGAACACACTCTCCTTACTTATACTGTTCACCTGGCAACATGTCCCGTGTATATTAAACCATCAGGGGAACACACTCTCCTCACTGATACTGTTCTCCTGTTAACATATCCCGTGTATATTAAACCATCAGGGGAACACACTCTCCTCACTTATACTGTTCACCTGGTAACATGCCCCGTGTGTTTTAAACCATCAGGGGAACACACTCTCCTCACTTATACAGTTCACATGGTGACATGTCCCGTGCGTATTAAACCATCAGGGGAACACACTCTCCTCACTTATACTGTTCACCTGGTAACATGTCCCGTGTATATTAAACCATCAGGATAACACACTCTCCTCACTTATACTGTTCACCTGGTAACAGGTCCCGTGTATATTAAACCATCAGGGGAACACACTCTCCTCACTTATACTGTTCACCTGGTAACATGTCCTGTGTATATTAAACCATCAGGGTAACACACTCTCCTCACTTATACTGTTCACCTGGTAACAGGTCCCGTGTATATTAAACCATCAGGGGAACACACTCTCCTCACTTATACTGTTCATCTGGTAACATGTCCCGTGTATATTAAACCATCAGGGGAACACACTATCCTCACTTATACGGTTCACCTGGTAACATGTCCTGTGTGCATTAAACCATCAGGGGAACACACTCTCCTCACTTATACTTTTCATCTGGTAACATGTCCCGTCAGTATTAAACCATCAGGGGAAGACGCTCTCCTCACTTATACTGTTCACCTGGTAACATGTCCTTTGCATATTTAACCATCAGGGGAAAACATTCTGCTCACTTCTACTGTTCACCTGGTGACGTGTCCCGTTTGTATTAAACAATCAGGGGAACACACTCTCCTCACTTATACTGTTCACCTGGTAACATTTCCTGTGTTTATTAAACCATCAGGGGAACACACTCTCCTAACTTATACTGTTGACCTGGTAACATGTCCCGTGTATATTAAACCATCAGAGTAACACAATCTCCTCACTTATACTGTTCACCTGGTAACATGTCCTGTGTGCATTAAACCATCAGGGGAACACACTCTCCTCACTTATACTGTTCATCTGGTAACATGTCCCGTCAGTATTAAACCATCAGGGGAACACACTCTCCTAACTTATACTGTTGACCTGGTAACATGTCCCGTGTATATTAAACCATCAGGGTATCACACTCTCCTCACTTATACTGTTCACCTGGTAACATGTCCTGTGTGCATTAAACCATCAGGGGAACACACTCTCCTCACTTACACTGTTCACCTGGTAACATGTCCTGTGTGCATTAAACCATCAGGGGAACACACTCTCCTCACTTATACTGTTCACCTGGTGAACATGTCCCGTGTATATTAAACAATCAGGGGAACACACTCTCCTCACTTATACTGTTCACCTGGTGAACATGTCCCGTGTGTATTAAACAATCAGGGGAACACACTCTCCTCACTTATACTGTTCACCTGGTAACATGTCCTTTGCATATTTAACCATCAGGGGAAAACAATCTGCTCACTTATACTGTTCACCTGGTAACATGTCCAGTGTGTATTAAACCATCAGGGGAACACACTCTCCTCACTTATACAGTTCACCTGGGAACATGTCCCGTGTATATTAAACCATCAGGGGAAAACACTCTCCTCACTTATACTGTTCACCAGGTGACATGTCCCGTGTGTATTAAACAATCAGGGGAACACACTCTCCTCACTTATACTGTTCACCTGGTAACATGTCCCGTGTGTATTAAACAATCAGGGGATCACACTCTCTTCAATTATACTGTTCACCTGGTGACATGTCCCGTGTGTATTAAACAATCAGGGGATCACACTCCCCTCAATTATACTGTTCACCTGCTGACATGTCCCGTGTATATTAAACCATCAGGGGAACACACTCTCCGCACTTATACTGTTCACCTGGGAACATGTCCCGTGCGTGTTAAACCATCAGGGGAACACACTCTCCTCACTTACACTGTTCACCTGGCAACATGTCCCTTGAGTATTAACCAATCAGGGGAACACACTCTCCTCACTTATACTGTTCACCTGGTAACATGTCCCGTGCGTGTTAAACCATCAGGGGAACACATTCTCCTCACTTATACAGTTCACCTGCTAACATGTCCCGTGTATATTAAACCATCAGGGGAACACACTCTCCTCACATATACTGTTCACCTGGTAACATGTCCCGTGTGTGTTAAACCATCAGGGGAACACACTCTCCTCACTTATCCTGTTCTCCTGGCAACATGTCCCGTGAGTATTAACCAATCAGGGGAACACACTCTCCTCACTTATACTGTTCACCTGGTAACATGTGCCGTGAGTATTAACCAATCAGGGGAACACACTCTCCTCACTTATACTGTTCACCTGGTAACATGTCCCGTGCGTGTTAAACCCTCAGGGGAACACACTCTCCTCATTTATACTGTTCCTCTGGTAACATGTCCCGTCAGTATTAAACCATCAGGGGAACACACTCTCCTCACTTATACTGTTCACCTGGTAACATGTCCTTTGCATATTTAACCATCAGGGGAAAACAATCTGCTCACTTATACTGTTCACCTGGTAACATGTCCAGTGTGTATTAAACCATCAGGGGAACACACTCTCCTCACTTATACTGTTCACCTGGGAACATGTCCCGTGTATATTAAACCATCAGGGGAAAACACTCTCCTCACTTATACTGTTCACCTGGTGACATGTCCCGTGTGTATTAAACAATCAGGGGAACACACTCTCCTCACTTATACTGTTCACCTGGTAACATGTCCTGTGTGTTTTAAATAATCAGGGGAACACACTCTCCTCACTTATACTGTTCACCTGGTAACATGTCCCGTGTGTATTAAATAATCAGGGGAACACACTCTCCTCACTTATACTGTTCACCAGGTGACATGTCCCGTGTATATTAAACCATCAGGGGAACACACTCTCCTCACTTATACTGTTCACCTGGTAACATGTCCCGTGTGTATTAAATAATCAGGGGAAAACACTCTCCTCACTTATACTGTTCACCAGGTGACATGTCCCGTGTATATTAAACCATCAGGGGAACACACTCACCTCACTTATACTGTTCACCTGGTAACATGTCCCGTGCGTGTTAAACAATCAGGGGAACACACTCTCCTCACTTATACTGTTCACCTGGTAACATGTCCCGTGTGTATAAAACAATCTGGGGAACACACTCTCCTCACTTATACTGTTCACCTGGTGACATGTCCCGTGTGTATTAAACCATCAGGGGAACACACTCTCCTCACTTATACTGTTCACCTGGTGACATGTCCCGTGTGTATAAAACAATCTGGGGAACACACTCTCCTCACTTATACTGTTCACCTGGTGACATGTCCCGTGTGCATTAAACAATCAGGGGAACACACTATCCTCACTTATACTGTTCACCTGGTGACATGTCCCGTGTGTATAAAACAATCTGGGGAACACACTCTCCTCACATATACTGTTCACCTGGTGACATGTCCCGTGTGCATTAAACAATCAGGGGAACACACTCTCCTCACTTATACTGTTCACCTGGTGACATGTCCCGTGCGTATTAAACAATCAGGGGATCACACTCTCCTCACTTATACTGTTCACCTGGTAACATGTCCTGTGTATATTAAACCATCAGGGGAACACACTCTCCTCACTTATACTGTTCACCTGGTGACATGTCCCGTGTGTATAAAACAATCTGGGGAACACACTCTCCTCACTTATAAAGTTCACCTGGTGACATGTCCCGTGTGTATAAAACAATCTGGGGAACACACACTCCTCACTTATACAGTTCACCTGGTAACATGTCCCGTTTGCATAAAAAAATCAGGGGAACACACTCTCCTCACTTATTCTGTTCACCTGGTAACATGTCCCGTGTGTATTAAACCATCATGGGAACTCACTCCCCTCACTTATAGATTTCACCTGGTAACATGTCCCATGTGCATTAAACAATCAGGGGAACACACTCTCCTCACTTATACTGTACACCTGGTGACATGTCCCGTGTGTATAAAACAATCAGGGGAACACACTCTCCTCACTATTCTGTTCACCTGGTAACATGTCCCGTGTGTATTAAACAATCAGGGGAACACACTCTCCTCACTTATACTGTTCACCTGGTAACATGTCCCGTGTGCATTAAACCATCAGGGAAACACAGTCTCCTCACTTATACTGTTCACCTGGGAACATGTCCCGTGCGCATTAAACAATCAGGGGAACACACTCTCCTCACTGATACTGTTCACCTGGTAACATGTCTCGTGTGCATTAAACCATCAGGGGAACACACTCTCCTCACTTATACTGTTCACCTGGTAACATGTCCCGTGTGCATTAAACAATCAGCGGAAAACGCTCTCCTCACTATTCTGTTCACCTGGTAACATGACCCGTGTGTATTAAACAATCGGGGGAATACACTCTCCTCACTTATACTGTTCACCTGGTGACGTGTCCCGTGTGCATTAAACAATCAGCGGAAAACGCTCTCCTCACTATTCTGTTCACCTGGTAACATGACCCGTGTGTATTAAACAATCAGGGGAATACACTCTCCTCACTTATACTGTTCACCTGGTAACATGTCCCATGTATATTAAACCATCAGTGGAGCACACTCTCTTCACCTATACTGTTCACCTGTTAACATGTCCCATGTATATGAAACCATCAGGGGTACACACTCTCCTCACTTCTGCTGTTCACCTGGTAACATGTCCCGTGTGCATTAAAAAATCAGGGGAACACACTCTCTTCACTTATACTTTTCACCTAGTGACATGTCCTGTGTATATTAAACCATCAGGGGAACACACTCTCCTCACTTATACTCTTCACCAGGTAACATGTCCTGTGAATATTAAACCATCAGGGGAACACACTCTCCTCACTTATACTGTTCACCTGGTGACATGTCCCGTGTATTTTAAACCATCAGGGGAACACACTCTGCTCACTTACACTGTTCACCTGGTGACATGTCCCGCGTATATTAAACGATCATGGGAACTCACTCTCCTCACTTATAGATTTCACCTGGTAACATATCCCGTGTGCATTAAACAATCAGGGGAACACACTCTCCTCACTTATTCTGTTCTCCTGGTGACATGTCCCGTGTGTATTATACAATCAGGGGAACACACTCTCCTCACTTATCCTGTTCATCTGGTAACATGTCCCGTGCGTATTAAACAATCAGGGGAACACACTCTCCTCACTTATCCTGTTCATCTGGTAACATGTCCCGTGCGTATTAAACAATCAGGGGAAAACACTCTCCTCACTTATATCGTTGACCTGGTAACATGTCCCGTGTGTATTAAACAATCAGGGGAACACACTCTCCTCACTTATACTGTTCACCTGGTGACATGTCCTGTGTATATTAAACAATCAGGGGAACACACTCTCCTCTCTTATACAGTTCATCTGGTAACATGTCCCGTGCGTATTAAACTATCAGGGGAACACACTCTCCTCACTTATACTTGTCACCTGGTAACATGTCCCGTGTGCATTAAACAATCAGGGGAACACATTCTCCTCACTTATACTGTTCATCTGGTAACATGTCCCATGCGGATTAAACTATCAGGGGAACACACTCTCCACAATTATACTGTTCACCTGGTGACGTGTCCCGTTTGCATTAAACAATCAGGGGAACACACTCTCCTCACTTATACTGTTCACCTGGTGACGTGTCCCGTGTGTATTAAACCATCAGGGGAACACACTTACCTCAAATATACTTTTCACCTGGTAACATGTCCCTTGTGCATTAAACAATCAGGGGCAAACACTCTGTTCACTATACTGTTCACCTGGTAACATGTCCTGTGTATATTAAACCATCAGGGGAACACACTCTCCTCACTTATACTGGTCACCTGGTAACATGTCCCGTGCGTATTAAACAATCAGGGGAATACACTCTCCTCACATACACTGTTCACCTGGTAACATGTCCCGTGTATATTAAATAATCAGGGGAACACACTCTCCTCACTTATACTGTTCATCTGGTAACATGTCCCGTGCGTATTAAACCATCAGGGGAACACACTCTCCTCACTTATACTGTTCACCTGGTGACATGTCCTGTGTATATTAAACAATCAGGGGAACACACTCTCCTCACTTATACTGTTCACCTGGTAACATGTCCCGTGTATATTAAATAATCAGGGGAACACACTCTCCTCACTTATACTGCTCATCTGGTGACGTGTCCCGTGTGCATTAAACAATCAGGGGAAAACACTCTCCTCACTTATACTGTTCACCTGGTAACATGTCCCGTGTATATTAAACCATCAGGGGAAAACAATCTCCTCACTTATACTGTTCACCTGGTGACATGTCCCGTGTATATTAAACAATCAGGGGAACACACTCTCCTCACTTATACTGTTCATCTGGTAACATGTCCCGTGCGTATTAAACTATCAGGGGAACACACTCTCCTCACTTATACTGTTCACCTGGTGACGTGTCCCGTGTATATTAAACAATCAGGGGAACACAATCTCCTCTCTTATACTGTTCTTCTGGTAACATGTCCCGTGTGCATTAAACAATCAGGGGAACACAATCTCCTCTCTTATACTGTTCACCTGGTAACATGTCCCGTGTATATTAAACAATCAGGGGAACACAATCTCCTCTCTTATACTGTTCATCTGGTAACATGTCCCGTGCGTATTAAACTATCAGGGGAACACACTCTCCTCACTTATACTTGTCACCTGGTAACATGTCCCGTGTGCATTAAACAATCAGGGGAACACACTCTCCTCACTTATACTGTTCATCTGGTAACATGTCCCGTGCGTATTAAACAATCAGGGGAACACACTCTCCTCACTTATACTGTTCATCTGGTAACATGTCCCGTGCGTATTAAACAATCAGGGGAACACACTCTCCTCACTTATACTTGTCACCTGGTAACATGTCCCGTGCGGATTAAACTATCAGGGGAACACACTCTCCACAATTATACTGTTCACCTGGTGACGTGTCCCGTTTGCATTAAACAATCAGGGGAACACACTCTCCTCACTTATACTGTTCACCTGGTGACGTGTCCCGTGTGTATTAAACAATCAGGGGAACACACTCTCCTCAAATATACTTTTCACCTGGTAACATGTCCCGTGTGCATTAAACAATCAGGGGAAAACACTCTCCTCACTATACTGTTCACCTGGTAACATGTCCTGTGTATATTAAACCATCAGGGGAACACAATCTCCTCACTTATACTGTTCACCTGGTAACATGTCCCGTGTGTATTAAACAATCAGGGGAACACACTCTCCTCACTTATACTGTTCACCTGGTAACATGTCCCGTGTGTATTAAACAATCAGGGGAACACACTCTCCTCACTTATACTGTTCACCTGGTGACGTGTCCCTTGTATATTAAACAAACAGGGGACCACACTCTCCTCACTTATACTGTTCACCTGGTGACGTGTCCCGTGTGCATTAAACAATCAGGGGAACACATTCTCTTCACTTATACTCTTCACCTGGTAACATGTCCTGTGTATATTAAACCATCAGGGGAACACACTCTCCTCACTTCTACTGTTCACCTGGTAACATGTCCCGTGAATATTAAACCATCAGGGGAACACACTCTCCTCACTTACACTGTTCACCTGGTAACATGTCCCGTGTATATTGAACCATCAGGGGAACACAGTCTCCTCACTTACACTGTTCACCTGGTAACATGTCCCGTGTATATTGAACCATCAGGGGAACACAGTCTCTTCACTTATACTCTTCACCTGGTAACATGTCCTGTGTGTATTAAACCATCAGGGGAACACACTCTCCTCACTTACACTGATCACTTGGTAACATGTCCCGAGTATATTATACAATCAGGGGAACCATCTCTCCTCACTTACACTGTTCACCTGGTAACATGTCCCGTGTGCATTAAACAATCAGGGGAACACACTCTCCTCTCTTATACTGTTCACCTGGTAACATGTCCTGTGTATATTAAACAATCTGGGGAACACTCTCTCCTCACTTAGAGAGTTCACCAGGTAACATGTTAAACCATCAGGGGAACACACTCTCCTCTCTTATACTGTTCACCTGGTAACATGTCCTGTGTATATTAAACAATCTGGGGAACACTCTCTCCTCACTTAGAGAGTTCACCAGGTAACATGTTAAACCATCAGGGGAACACACTCTCCTCACTTTAACTGTTCACCTGGTGACATGTCCCGTGTGTATTAAACAATCAGGGGAACACACTCTCCGCACTTATACTGTTCACCTGGTGACATGTCCCGTGTATATTAAACCATCAGGGGAACACACTCTCCTCACTTATACTGTTCACCAGGTGACATGTCCCGTGCGTGTTAAACCATCAGGGGAACACACTCTCCTCACTTATACTGTTCACCTGGTAACATGTCCTGTGTGCATTAAATCATCAGGGGAACACACTCTCCTCACTTAAACTGTTCACCTGGTGACATGTCCCGTGTGTATTAAACAATCAGGGGAACACACTCTCCGCACTTATACTGTTCACCTGGTAACATGTCCCGTGAATATTAAACCATCAGGGGAAAGCACTCTCCTCACTTATACTGTTCACCTGGTAACATGTCCCGTGTGCATTAAACTATCAGTGGAACACTCTCTCCTCACTTATACTGTTCACCTGGTAACATGTCCTGTGTGCATTAAATCATCAGGGGAACACACTCTCCTCACTTATACAGTTCACTTGGTGAAATGTCCCGTGCGTATTAAACCATCAGGGGAACACACTCTCCTCACTTCTTCTGTTCAGCTGGTAACATGTCCCGTGCATATTAAACCATCAGTGGAACACGCTCTCCTCACTTAGACTGTTCATCTGGTAACATGTCCAGTGAATATTAAACCATCAGGGGAACACATTCTCCTCACTTATCCTGTTCACCTGGTGACATGCCCCGTGCGTGTCAAACCATCAGGGGAACACACTCTCCTCACTTATACTGTTCACTTGGTTACATGTCCCGTGCATATTAAACAATCAGGGGAACACACTCTCCTCACTTATACTGTTCACCTGGTAACATGTCCCGTGTGTATTAAACAATCAGGGGAACACACTCTCCTCACTTATACTGTTCACCTGGTAACATGTCCCATGTATATTAAACCATCAGGGGAACACACTCTCCTCACTTATACTGTTCACCTGGTAACATGTCCAGTGTGTATAAAACAATCAGGGGAACACACTCTCTTCACTTATGCTGTTCACCTGGTAACATGTCCCGCGTATATTAAACCATCAGGGGAACACACTCTCCTCACTTATACTGTTCACCTGGTAACATGTCCCGGGTGTATTAAAGCATCAGGGGAACACAGTCTCCTCACTTATACTGTTCACCTGGTAACATGTCCCGTGAGTATTAAACAATCAGGGGAACACACTCTCCTCACTTATACTGTTCACCTGGTAACATGTCCTGTGTATATTAAACCATCAGGGGAACACATTCTCCTCACTTATACTGTTCACCTGCTAACATGTCCCGTGTATATTAAACCATCAGGGGAATACAGTCTCCTCACTTATACTGTTCACCTGGTAACATGACCCGTGCGTATTAAACAATCAGGGGAACACACGCTCCTCACTTATACTGTTCACCTGGTAACATGTCCCGTGTGTATTAAACAGTAAGGGGAACACACTCTCCTCACTTATACAGTTCACTTGGTGAAATGTCCCGTGCGTATTAAACCATCAGGGGAACACACTCTCCTCACTTCTTCTGTTCAGCTGGTAACATGTCCCGTGCATATTAAACCATCAGTGGAACACGCTCTCCTCACTTAGACTGTTCATCTGGTAACATGTCCAGTGAATATTAAACCATCAGGGGAACACATTCTCCTCACTTATCCTGTTCACCTGGTGACATGCCCCGTGCGTGTCAAACCATCAGGGGAACACACTCTCCTCACTTATACTGTTCACTTGGTTACATGTCCCGTGCATATTAAACAATCAGGGGAACACACTCTCCTCACTTATACTGTTCACCTGGTAACATGTCCCGTGTGTATTAAACAATCAGGGGAACACACTCTCCTCACTTATACTGTTCACCTGGTAACATGTCCCATGTATATTAAACCATCAGGGGAACACACTCTCCTCACTTATACTGTTCACCTGGTAACATGTCCAGTGTGTATAAAACAATCAGGGGAACACACTCTCTTCACTTATGCTGTTCACCTGGTAACATGTCCCGCGTATATTAAACCATCAGGGGAACACACTCTCCTCACTTATACTGTTCACCTGGTAACATGTCCCGGGTGTATTAAAGCATCAGGGGAACACAGTCTCCTCACTTATACTGTTCACCTGGTAACATGTCCCGTGAGTATTAAACAATCAGGGGAACACACTCTCCTCACTTATACTGTTCACCTGGTAACATGTCCTGTGTATATTAAACCATCAGGGGAACACATTCTCCTCACTTATACTGTTCACCTGCTAACATGTCCCGTGTATATTAAACCATCAGGGGAATACAGTCTCCTCACTTATACTGTTCACCTGGTAACATGACCCGTGCGTATTAAACAATCAGGGGAACACACGCTCCTCACTTATACTGTTCACCTGGTAACATGTCCCGTGTGTATTAAACAGTAAGGGGAACACACTCTCCTCACTTATACTGTTCACCTGTTGACATGTCCTGTTTGTTTTAAACCATCAGGGGATCTCACTCTCCTCACTTATACTGTTCTCCTGGTAACATGTCCTGTGTGTATTAAACAATCAGGGGAACACTCTCTCTTCACTTATACTGTTCACCTGCTAACATGTCCTGTGTATATTAAACAATCTGGGGAACACTCTCTCCTCACTTAGAGAGTTCACCAGGTAACATGTTAAACCATCAGGGGAACACACTCTCCTCACTTAAACTGTTCACCTGGTGACATGTCCCGTGTGTATTAAACAATCAGGGGAACACACTCTCCTCACTTATCCTGTTCACCAGGTGACATGTCCCGTGCGTGTTAAACCATCAGGGGAACACACTCTCCTCACTTATACTGTTCACCTGGTAACATGTCCCGTGAATATTAAACAATCAGGGGAACACTCTCTCCTCACTTCTACTGTTCACCTGGTAACATGTCCTGTGTGCATTAAATCATCAGGGGAACACACTCTTCTCACTTATACTGTTCACCTGGTAACATGCCCCGTGCGTGTCAAACCATCAGGGGAACACACTCTCCTCACTTATACTGTTCTCCTGGTAACATGTCCCGTCAGGATTAAACCATCAGGGGAACACAATCTCCTCACTTATGCTGTTCACTTGGTTACATGTCCCGTGTATATTAAACAATCAGGGGAACACACTCTCCTCACTTATACTGTTCACCTGGTAACATGTCCCGTGTGTATTAAACAATCAGGGGAACACACTCTCCTCACTTATACTGTTCACCTGGTAAGATGTCCCATGTATATTAAACCATCAGGGGAACACACTCTCCTCACTTCTACTCTTCACCTGGTGACACATCCCGTCAGTATGAAACAATCATTGGATCACACTCTCCTCACTTATACTGTTCACCTGGTAACATGTCCCGGGTGTATTAAAGCATCAGGGGAACACAGTCTCCTCACTTATACTGTTCACCTGGTAACATGTCCCGTGAGTATTAAACAATCAGGGGAACACACTCTCCTCACTTATACTGTTCACCTGGTAACATGTCCTGTGTATATTAAACCATCAGGGGAACACATTCTCCTCAATTATACTGTTCACCTGCTAACATGTCCCGTGTATATTAAACCATCAGGGGAATACAGTCTCCTCACTTATACTGTTCACCTGGTAACATGTCCCGTGTGTATTAAACAATCAGGGGAACATACTCTCCTCACTTATACTGTTCACATGGTAACATGACCCGTGCGTATTAAACAATCAGGGGAACACACTCTCCTCACTTATACTGTTCACCTGTTGACATGTCCTGTTTGTTTTAAACCATCAGGGGATCTCACTCTCCTCACTTATACTGTTCTCCTGGTAACATGTCCCGTGTATATTAAACCATCAGGGGAACACATAATCCTCACTTATACTGTTCATCTGGTAACATGTCCCGTGTATATTAAACCGTCAGGGGAACACACTCTCCTCACTTATACTGTTCGCCTGGTAACATGTCCCGTGTATATTTAACAATCAGGGGAACACAATCTGCTCACTTATACTGTTCACCTGGTAACATGTCCCGTGTATATTAAACCATCTGGGGAATACCGTCTCCTCACTTATACTGTTCACCTGGTAACATGTCCCGTGTATATTAAACCATCAGCGGAACACACTCTCCTCACTTATACTGTTCACCTGGTAACATGTCCCGTGTATATTAAACCATCAGGGGAAAGCACTCTCCTCACTTATACTGTTCACCTGGTAACATGTCCCGTGTATATTAAACCATCAGGGGAACACACTCTCCTCACCTATACTGTTTACGTGGTAACATGTCCCTTGCGTGTTAATCAATCAGAGGAACACACTCTCATCACTTATACTGTTCACCTGGTAACATGTCCCGTGCGTGTTAAACCATCAATGGAACACACTCTCCTCACTTATACTGTTCACCTGGTAACATGTCCCGTGTATATTAAACCATCAGGGGAACACAATCTCCTCACTTATACTGTTCATCTGGTAACATGTCCCGTGTATATTAAACCGTCAGGGGAACACACTCTCCTCACTTATACTGTTCGCCTGGTAACATGTCCCGTGTATATTTAACAATCAGGGGAACACAATCTGCTCACTTATACTGTTCACCTGGTAACATGTCCCGTGTATATTAAACCATCTGGGGAATACCGTCTCCTCACTTATACTGTTCACCTGGTAACATGTCCCGTGTATATTAAACCATCAGCGGAACACACTCTCCTCACTTATACTGTTCACCTGGTAACATGTCCCGTGTATATTAAACCATCAGGGGAAAGCACTCTCCTCACTTATACTGTTCACCTGGTAACATGTCCCGTGTATATTAAACCATCAGGGGAACACACTCTCCTCACCTATACTGTTTACGTGGTAACATGTCCCTTGCGTGTTAATCAATCAGAGGAACACACTCTCATCACTTATACTGTTCACCTGGTAACATGTCCCGTGCGTGTTAAACCATCAATGGAACACACTCTCCTCACTTATACTGTTCACCTGGTGACATGTCCCGTGCGTACTAAACAGTCAGGGTAACAATCTCTCCTCACTTATACTGTTCACCTGGCAACATGTCCCGTGTATATTAAACAATCAGGGGAAAGCACTCTCCTCACTTATACTGTTCACCTGGGAACATGTCCCGTGTATATTAAACCATCAGGGGAACACACTCTCCTCACTTATACTGTTCACCTGGTAACAAGTCCCATGTATATTAAACCATCAGGGGAAAGCCCTCTCCTCACTTATACTGTTCAATTGGTGACATGTCACGTGTGTATTAAACAATCAGGGGAACACACTCTCTTCACTTTTACTGTTCACCTGTTGACATGTCGTGTGTTTTAAACCATCAGGGGAAGACACTCTCCTCACTTATACTGTTCACTTGCTTACATGTCCCGTGTGTATTAAACCATCAGGGGAACTCACTCTCTTCACTTTTACTGTTCACCTGTTGACATGTCGTGTGTTTTAAACCATCAGGGGAAGACACTCTCCTCACTTATACTGTTCACCTGGTGACATGTCCCGTGAATATTAAACCATCAGGGGAAGACACTCTCCTCACTTATACTGTTCACCTGGTAACATGTCCCGTGTGTATTAAACAATCAGGGGAACACACTCTCTTCACTTATACTGTTCAGCTGGTAACATGTCCCGTGTGTATTAAACAATCAGGCAACACACTCTCCTCACTTATACTGTTCACCTGGAAACATGTCCCGTGTGTATTAAACAATCAGGGGAACACAATCTCCTCACTTATACTGTTCATCTGGTAACATGTCCCGTGTATATTAAACCGTCAGGGGAACACACTCTCCTCACTTATACTGTTCACCTGGTAACATGTCCTGTGTATATTAAACCATCAGGGGAACACACTCTCCTCACGTATACTGTTCACCTGGTAACATGTCCCATGTATATTAAACCATCAGGGGTACACAATCTCCTCACTTATACTGTTCATCTGGTAACATGTCCCGTGTATATTAAACCGTCAGGGGAACACACTCTCCTCACTTATACTGTTCACCTGGTAACATGTCCCGTGTATATTAAACCATCAGGGGAACACACTCTTCTCACTTATACTGTTCACCTGGTGACATGTCCCGTGTGTATTAAACAATCAGGGGAACACACTCTCCTCACTTATACTGATCACCTGGTGACATGTCCCGTGTGTATTAAACAATCAGGGAAACACACTCTTCTCACTTATACTGTTCACCTGGTAACATGTCCCGTGTGTATAAAACAATCAGGGGAACACACTCTCTTCACTTATACTGATCACCTGGTAACATGTCCCGTGTGTATAAAACAATCAGGGGAACACACTCTCTTCACTTATACTTTTCATCTGTTAACATGTCCCGTGTATATTAAACCATCAGGGGAACACAATTTCCTCACTTATACTGTTCATCTGGTAACATCTCCCGTGTATATTAAACCATCAGGGGAATACAGTCTCCTCACTTATACTGTTCACCTGGTAACATGTCCCGTGTATATTAAACCATCAGGGGAACACACTCTCCTCACTTATACTGTTCAAATGGTAACATGTCCCGTGTATATTAAACCATCAGGGGAACACATAATCCTCACTTATACCGTTCACCTGCTAACATGTCCCGTGTATATTAAACCATCAGGGGAATACCGTCTCCTCACTTATACTGTTCACCTGGTAACATCTCCCGTGTATATTAAACCATCAGCGGAACACACTCTCCTCACTTATACTGTTCACCTGGCAACATGTCCCGTGTATATTAAACCGTCAGGGGAAAGCACTCTCCTCACTTATACTGTTTACCTGGTAACATGTCCCGTTTATATTAAACCATCAGGGGAACACACTCTCCTCACTTATACTGATCACCTGGTGACATGTCCCGTGTGTATTAAACCATCAGGGAAACACACTCTCCTCACTTATACTGTTTACGTGGTAACATGTCCCTTGCGTGTTAATCAATCAGGGGAACACACTCTCATCACTTATACTGTTCACCTGGTAACATGTCCCGTGCGTGTTAAACCATCAGGGGAACACACTCTCCTCACTTATACTGTTCACCTGGTGACATGTCCCGTGCGTACTAAACAGTCAGGGTAACAATCTCTCCTCACTTATACTGTTCACCTGGGAACATGTCCCGTGTATACTAAACGATCAGGGGAACACACTCTCCTAATTTATATTGTTCACCTGGAAACATGTCCCGTGTATATTAAACCATCAGGGGAAAGCACTCTCTTCACTTATACTGTTCACCTGGTAACATGTCCCGTGTGTATTAAACAATCAAGGGAACACACTCTCCTCACTTATACTGTTCAGCTGGTAACATGTCCTGTGCGTATTAAACAATCTGGGGAACACACTCTCCTCACTTATACTGTTCAGCTGGTAACATGTCCTGTGTGTATTAAACAATCAGGGAAACACTATCTCTTCACTTATACTGTTCACCTGGTAACATGTCCCATGTATATTAAACCATCAGGGGAACACACTCTCCTCACTTATACTGTTCACCTGGTAACATGTCCCGTGTGTATTAAACAATCAGGGGAACACACTCTCCTCACTTATACTGTTCACCTGGTAACATGTCCCATGTATATTAAACCATCAGGGGAACACACTCTCCTCACTTATACTGTTCACCTGGTAACATGTCCCGTGTTTATAAAACAATCAGGGGAACACACTCTCTTCACTAATGCTGTTCACCTGGTAACATGTCCCGCGTATATTAAACCATCAGGGGAACACACTCTCCTCACTTCTACTCTTCACCTGGTGACACATCCCGTCAGTATGAAACAATCATTGGATCACACTCTCCTCACTTATACTGTTCACCTGGTAACATGTCCCGGGTGTATTAAAGCATCAGGGGAACACAGTCTCCTCACTTATACTGTTCACCTGGTAACATGTCCCGGGTGTATTAAACAATCAGGGGAACACACTCTCCTCACTGATTCTGTTCACCTGGTAACATGTCCTGTGTATATTAAACCATCAGGGGAACACATTCTGCTCACTTATACTGTTCACCTGCTAACATGTCCCGTGTATATTAAACCATCAGGGGAATAAAGTCTCCTCACTTATACTGTTCACCTGGTAACATGTCCAGTGTATATTAAACCATCAGGGGAACACATTCTCCTCACTTATACTGTTCACCTGCTAACATGTCCCGTGAGTATTAAACAATCAGGGGAACACACTCTCCTCACTTATACTGTTCACCTGGTAACATGTCCCGTGTGTATTAAACCATCAGGGGAACACACTCTCCTCACTTATACTGTTCGCCTGGTAACGTGTCCCGTGCATATTTAACAATCAGGGGAACACACTCTCCTCACTTATAATGTTTACGTGGTAACATGTCCCGTGTATATTAAACCATCAGCAGAACACACTCTCCTCACTTATACTGTTCACCTGGTAACATGTCCCGTGTATATTAAACCATCAGGGGAACACATAATCCTCACTTATACTGTTCACCTGCTAACATGTCCCGTGTATATTAAACCATCAGGGGAATACCGTCTCCTCACTTATACTGTTCACCTGGTAACATGTCCCGTGTATATTAAACCATCAGCAGAACACACTCTCCTCACTTATACTGTTCACCTGGTAACATGTCCCGTGTATATTAAACCATCAGGGGAACACACTCTCCTCACTTATACTGTTGACCTGCTAACATGTCCCGTGTATATTAAACCATCAGGGGAATACCGTCTCCTCACTTATACTGTTCGCCTGGTAACGTGTCCCGTGCATATTTAACAATCAGGGGAACACACTCTCCTCACTTATACTGTTCACCTGGTAACATGTCCCGTGTATATTAAACCATCAGGGGAACACACTCTCCTCACTTATACTGTTGACCTGGTAACATGTCCCGTGAGTATTAAACAATCAGGGGAACACACTCTCCTCACTTATACTGTTCACCTGGTAACATGTCCTGTGTATATTAAACCATCAGGGGAACACATTCTGCTCACTTATACTGTTCACCTGCTAACATGTCCCGTGTATATTAAACCATCAGGAGAATAAAGTCTCCTCACTTATACTGTTCACCTGGTAACATGTCCTGTGTATATTAAACCATCAGGGGAACACATTCTCCTCACTTATACTGTTCACCTGCTAACATGTCCCGTGAGTATTAAACAATCAGGGGAACACACTCTCCTCACTTATACTGTTCACCTGGTAACATGTCCCGTGTATATTAAACCATCAGGGGAACACACTCTCCTCACTTATACTGTTGACCTGGTAACGTGTCCCGTGCATATTTAACAATCAGGGGAACACACTCTCCTCACTTATACTGATTACGTGGTAACATGTCCCGTGTATATTAAACCATCAGCAGAACACACTGTCCTCACTTATACTGTTCACCTGGTAACATGTCCCGTGTACATTAAACCATCAGGGGAAAGCACTCTCCTCACTTATACTGTTCACCTGGTAACATGTCCCGTGTATATTAAACCATCAGCAGAACACACTCTCCTCACTTATACTGTTCACCTGGTAACATGTCCCGTGTATATTAAACCATCAGCAGAACAAACTCTCCTCACTTATACTGTTCACCTGGTAACATGTCCCGTGTATATTAAACCATCAGGGGAAAGCACTCTCCTCACTTATACTGTTCACCTGGTAACATGTCCCGTGTATATTAAACCATCAGGGGAACACACTCTCCTCACTTATACTGATCACCTGGTGACATGTCCCGTGTGTATTAAACCATCAGGGAAACACACTCTCCTCACTTATACTGTTTACGTGGTAACATGTCCCTTGCGTGTTGATCAATCAGGGGAACACACTCTCATCACTTATACTGTTCTCCTGGTAACATGTCCCGTGCGTGTTAAACCATCAGGGGAACACACTCTCCTCACTTATACTGTTCACCTGGTGACATGTCCCGTGCGTACGAAACAGTCAGGGTAACAATCTCTCCTCACTTATACTGTTCACCTGGCAACATGTCCCGTGTGTATTAAACAATCAGGGGAACACACTCTCCTCACTTATACTGTTCACCTAATGACATGTCCCGTGTCTATTAAACAATCAGGGAAACACACTCTCCTCACTTATACTGTTCACCTGGTAACATGTCCCGTGTCTATTAAACCATCAGGGGAACACACTCTCCTCACTTATACTGTTCACCTGGTAACATGTCCCGTCAGTATTAAACAATCAGGGGAACACACTCTCCTCACTTATACTGTTCACCTGGTAACATGTCCTGTGTATATTAAACCATCAGGGGAACACATTCTGCTCACTTATACTGTTCACCTGCTAACATGTCCCGTGTATATTAAACCATCAGGGGAATAAAGTCTCCTCACTTATACTGTTCACCTGGTAACATGTCCTGTGTATATTAAACCATCAGGGGAACACATTCTCCTCACTTATACGGTTCACCTGCTAACATGTCCCGTGAGTATTAAACAATCAGGGGAACACACTCTCCTCACTTATACTGTTCACCTGGTAACATGTCCCGTGAGTATTAAACAATCAGGGGAACACACTCTCCTCACTTATACTGTTCACCTGGTAACATGTCCCGGGAGTATTAAACCATCAGGGGAACACATTCTGCTCACTTATACTGTTCACCTGCTAACATGTCCCGTGTATATTAAACCATCAGGGGAATAAAGTCTCCTCACTTATACTGTTCACCTGGTAACATGTCCTGTGTATATTAAACCATCAGGGGAACACATTCTCCTCACTTATACTGTTCACCTGCTAACATGTCCCGTGAGTATTAAACAATCAGGGGAACACACTCTCCTCACTTATACTGTTCACCTGCTAACATGTCCCGTGAGTATTAAACAATCAGGGGAACACACTCTCCTCACTTATACTGTTCACCTGGTAACATGTCCCGTGTGTATTAAACCAACAGGGGAACACACTCTCCTCACTTATACTGATTACGTGGTAACATGTCCCGTGTATATTAAACCATCAGCAGAACACACTCTCCTCACTTATACTGTTCACCTGGTAACATGTCCCGTGTATATTAAACCATCAGGGGAACACATAATCCTCACTTATACTGTTCACCTGCTAACATGTCCCGTGTATACTAAACCATCAGGGGAATATCGTCTCCTCACTTATACTGTTCACCTGGTAACATGTCCCGTGTATATTAAACCATCAGCAGAACACACTCTCCTCACTTATACTGTTCACCTGGTAACATGTCCCGTGTATATTAAACCATCAGGGGAAAGCACTCTCCTCACTTATACTGTTCACCTGGTAACATGTCCCGTGTATATTAAACCATCAGGGGAACACACTCCTCTCACTTATACTGATCACCTGGTGACATGTCCCGTGTGTATTAAACCATCAGGGAAACACACTCTCCTCACTTATACTGTTTACGTGGTAACATGTCCCTTGCGTGTTAATCAATCAGGGGAACACACTCTCATCACTTATACTGTTCACCTGGTAACATGTCCCGTGCGTGTTAAACCATCAGGGGAACACACTCTCCTCACTTATACTGTTCACCTGGTGACATGTCCCGTGCGTACGAAACATTCAGGGTAACAATCACTCCTCACTTATACTGTTCACCTGGCAACATGTCCCGTGTGTATTAAACAATCAGGGGAACACACTCTCCTCACTTATACTGTTCACCTGGTAACATGTCCCGTGTCTATTAAACCATCAGGGAAACACACTCTCCTCACTTATACTGTTCACCTGGTTACATGTCCCGTGTCTATTAAACCATCAGGGGAACACACTCTCCTCACTTATACTGTTCACCTTGTAACATGTCCCGTCAGTATTAAACAATCAGGGGAACACAGTCTCCTCACTTTTACTGTTCACCTGGTGACATGTCCCGTGTGTATTAAAGAATCAGGGGATCACACTCTCCTCACTTATACTGATCACCTGGTAACATGTCCCGTGTATATTAAACAATCAGGGGAACACACTCTCCTCACTTTTACTGTTCACCTGGTGACATGTCCCGTGTGTATTAAAGAATCAGGGGATCACACTCTCCTCACTTATACTGTTCACCATGTAACAGGTCCCGTGTCTATTAAACCATCAGGGGAACACACTCTCCTCACTTATACTGTTCACCTGGAAACATGTCCTGTGTATATTAAACAATCAGGGGAACACATTCTGCTCACTTATACTGTTCACCTGCTAACATGTCCCGTGTATATTAAACCATCAGGGGAATAAAGTCTCCTCACTTATACTGTTCACCTGGTAACATGTCCTGTGTATATTAAACCATCAGGGGAACACATTCTCCTCACTTATACTGTTCACCTGCTAACATGTCCCGTGAGTATTAAACAATCAGGGGAACACACTCTCCTCACTTATACTGTTCACCTGGTAACATGTCCCGTGTGTATTAAACAATCAGGGGAACACACTCTCCTCACTTATACTGTTCACCTGGTAACATGTCCCGTGAGTATTAAACCATCAGGGGAACACATTCTGCTCACTTATACTGTTCACCTGCTAACATGTCCCGTGTATATTAAACCATCAGGGGAATAAAGTCTCATCACTTATACTGTTCACCTGGTAACATGTCCTGTGTATATTAAACCATCAGGGGAACACATTCCCCTCACTTATACTGTTCACCTGCTAACATGTCCCGTGAGTATTAAACAATCAGGGGAACACACTCTCCTCACTTATACTGTTCACCTGCTAACATGTCCCGTGAGTATTAAACAATCAGGGGAACACACTCTCCTCACTTATACTGTTCACCTGGTAACATGTCCCGTGTGTATTAAACCATCAGGGGAACACACTCTCCTCACTTATACTGTTCACCTGGTAACATGTCCCGTGTGTATTAAACCATCAGCAGAACACACTCTCCTCACTTATACTGTTCACCTGGTAACATGTCCCGTGTATATTAAACCATCAGGGGAAAGCACTCTCCTCACTTATACTGTTCACCTGGTAACATGTCCCGTGTATATTAAACCATCAGGGGAACACACTCTCCTCACTTATACTGATCACCTGGTGACATGTCCCGTGTGTATTAAACCATCAGGGAAACACACTCTCCTCACTTATACTGTTCGCCTGGTAAGTGTCCCGTGCATATTTAACAATCAGGGGAACACACTCTCCTCACTTATACTGATTACGTGGTAACATGTCCCGTGTATATTAAACCATCAGCAGAACACACTCTCCTCACTTATACTGTTCACCTGGTAACATGTCCCGTGTATATTAAACCATCAGGGGAACACATAATCCTCACTTATACTGTTCACCTGCTAACATGTCCCGTGTATATTAAACCATCAGGGGAATATCGTCTCCTCACTTACACTGTTCACCTGGTAACATGTCCCGTGTCTATTAAACCATCAGGGGAAAGCACTCTCCTCACTTATACTGATCACCTGGTGACATGTCCCGTGTGTATTAAACCATCAGGGAAACACACTCTCCTCACTTATACTGTTTACGTGGTAACATGTCCCTTGCGTGTTAATCAATCAGGGGAACACACTCTCATCACTTATACTGTTCACCTGGTAACATGTCCCGTGCGTGTTAAACCATCAGGGAAACACACTCTCCTCACTTATACTGTTTACGTGGTAACATGTCCCTTGCGTGTTAATCAATCAGGGGAACACACTCTCCTCACTTATAATGTTCACCTGGTGACATGTCCCGTGCGTACGAAACAGTCAGGGTAACAATCTCTCCTCACTTATACTGTTCACCTGGCAACATGTCCCGTGTGTATTAAACAATCAGGGGAACACACTCTCCTCACTTATACTGTTCACCTGGTAACATGTCCCGTGTCTATTAAACCATCAGGGAAACACACTCTCCTCACTTATGCTGTTCACCTGGTTACATGTCCCCTGTATATTAAACCATCAGGCAAAAACACTCTCCTCACTGATACTGTTCACCTGGTAACATGTCCTGTGTATATTAAACCATCAGGGGAACACACTCTCCTCACTTATACTGTTCACCTGGTAACATGTCCCGTGTCTATTAAACCATCAGGGGAACACACTCTCCTCACTTATACTGTTCACCTGGTAACATGTCCCGTCAGTATTAAACAATCAGGGGAACACACTCTGCTCACTTATACTGTTCACCTGGTAACATGTCCCGTGTATATTAAACAATCAGGGGAACACACTCTCCTCAATTTTCCTGTTCACCTGGTGACATGTCCCGTCAGTATTAAACAATCAGGGGAACACACTCTCCTCACTTTTACTGTTCACCTGGTAACACGTCCCGTGTGTATTAAAGAATCAGGGGATCACACTCTCCTCACTTATACTGTTCACCATGTAACAGGTCCCGTGTCTATTAAACCATCAGGGGAACACACTCTCCTCACTTATACTGTTCACCTGGTAACATGTCCCGTCAGTATTAAACAATCAGGGGAACACACTCTCCTCACTTATACTGTTCACCTGGTAACATGTCACGTGCGTGTTAAACCATCAGGGGAACACACTCTCCTCACTTATACTGTTCACCTGGTAACATGTCCCGTGAGTATTAAACAATCAGGGGAACACACTCTCCTCACTTATACTGTTCACCTGGTGACATGTCCCGTCTCTATTAACCCATCAGGGGAACACACTCTCCTCACTTATACTGTTGATCTGGTAACATGTCCCGTGTATATTAAACCATCAGGGGAACACACTCTCCTCACTTATACTGTTCACCTGGTAACATGTCCCGTGTATATTAAACCATCAGGGGAACACACTCTCCTCACTTATACTGTTCACCTGGTAACATGTCCCGTGTATATTAAACCATCAGGGGAACACACTCTCCTCACTTATACTGTTCAGCTGGTAACATGTCCTGTGTGCATTAAACCATCAGAGGAACACACTCTCCTCACTTATACTGTTCTTCTGGTAACATGTCCCGTCAGTTTTAAACCATCAGGGGAACACAGTCTCCTCACTTATACTGTTCACCTGGTAACATGTCCTTTGCATATTTAACCATCAGGGGAAATCATTCTGCTCACTTATACTGTTCACCTGGTGACATGTCCCGTGTGGATGAAACAATCAGGGGAACACACTCTCCTCACTTATACCTTTTACCCGGTGACATGTCCCGTGTGTATTAAACAATCAGGGGAACACACTCGCCTCACTTATACTGTTCACCTGGTAACATGTCCTGTGTATCTTAAACCATCAGGGGAACACACTCTCCTCAGTTATACTGTTCACCTGGTGACATGTCCCGTGCGTGTTAAACCATCAGGGGAACACACTCTCCTCACTTATACTGTTCACCTGGTAACATGTCCCGTGTGTATTAAACCATCAGGGGAACACACTCTCCTCATTTATACTGTTCACCTGGTAACATGTCCCGTGTATATTAAACCATCAGCAGAACACACTCTCCTCACTTATACTGTTCACCTGGTAACATGTCCCGTGTATATTAAACCATCAGGGGAACACATAATCCTCACTTATACTGTTCACCTGCTAACATGTCCCGTGTATATTAAACCATCAGGGGAATACCGTCTCCTCACTTATACTGTTCACCTGGTAACATGTCCCGTGTATATTAAACCATCAGCAGAACACACTCTCCTCACTTATACTGTTCACCTGTTAACATGTCCCGTGTATATTAAACCATCAGGGGAAAGCACTCTCCTCACTTATACTGTTCACCTGGTAACATGTCCCGTGTATATTAAACCATCAGGGGAACACACTCTCCTCACTTATACTGATCACCTGGTGACATGTCCCGTGTGTATTAAACCATCAGGGAAACACACTCTCCTCACTTATACTGTTTACGTGGTAACATGTCCCTTGCGTGTTAATCAATCAGGGGAACACACTCTCATCACTTATACTGTTCACCTGGTAACATGTCCCGTGCGTGTTAAACCATCAGGGGAACACACTCGCCTCACTTATACTGTTCACCTGGTGACATGTCCCGTGCGTACGAAACAGTCAGGGTAACAATCTCTCCTCACTTATACTGTTCACCTGGTGACATGTCCTGTGTGTATTAAACAATCAGGGGAACACACTCTCCTCACTTATACTGTTCACCTGGTGACATGTCCCGTGCGTACGAAACAGTCAGGGTAACAATCTCTCCTCACTTATACTTTTCACCTGGCAACATGTCCCGTGTCTATTAAACCATCAGGGAAACACACTTTCCTCACTTATACTGTTCACCTGGTAACATGTCCCGTGTCTATTAAACCATCAGGGGAACACACTCTCCTCACTGATACTGTTCACCTGGTAACATGTCCCGTCAGTATTAAACAATCAGGGGAACACACTCTCCTCACTTATACTGTTCACCTGGTAACATGTCCCGTGTATATTAAACAATCAGGGGAACACACTCTCCTCAATTTTCCTGTTCACCTGGTGACATGTCCCGTGTGTATTAAAGAATCAGGGGATCACACTCTCCTCACTTATACCGTTCACCTGGTAACAGGTCCCGTGTCTATTAAACCATCAGGGGAACACACTCTCCTCACTTATACTGTTCACCTGGTAATATGTCCCGTCAGTATTAAACAATCAGGGGAACACACTCTCCTCACTTATACTGTTCACCTGGTAACATGTCCCGTGCGTGTTAAACCATCAGGGGAACACACTCTCCTCACTTATACTGTTCACCTGGTAACATGTCCCGTGAGTATTAAACAATCAGGGGAACACACTCTCCTCACTTATACTGTTCACCTGGTGACATGTCCCGTCTCTATTAACCCATCAGGGGAACACACTCTCCTCACTTATACTGTTGATCTGGTAACATGTCCCGTGTATATTAAACCATCAGGGTAACACACTCTCCTCACTTATACTGTTCACCTGGTAACATGTCCCGTGTATATTAAACCATCAGGGGAACACACTCTCCTCACTTATACTGTTCAGCTGGTAACATGTCCTGTGTGCATTAAACCATCAGAGGAACACACTCTCCTCACTTATACTGTTCTTCTGGTAACATGTCCCGTCAGTTTTAAACCATCAGGGGAACACAGTCTCCTCACTTATACTGTTCACCTGGTAACATGTCCTTTGCATATTTAACCATCAGGGGAAATCATTCTGCTCACTTATACTGTTCACCTGGTGACATGTCCCGTGTGGATGAAACAATCAGGGGAACACACTCTCCTCACTTATACTTTTTACCCGGTGACATGTCCCGTGTGTATTAAACAATCAGGGGAACACACTCGCCTCACTTATACTGTTCACCTGGTAACATGTCCTGTGTATCTTAAACCATCAGGGGAACACACTCTCCTCAGTTATACTGTTCACCTGGTGACATGTCCCGTGCGTGTTAAACCATCAGGGGAACACACTCTCCTCACTTATACTGTTCACCTGGTAATATGTCCAGTGTATATTAAACCATCAGGGGAACACATTCTCCTCACTTATACTGTTCACCTGGTAACATGTCCCGTGTATATTAAACCATCAGGGGAACACACTCTCCTCACTTATACTGTTCACCTGGTATCATGTCCCGTGAATATTAAACCATCAGGGGAAAGCAATCCCCTCACTTAAACTGTTCACCAGACAATATGTCCAGTGTATATTAAACCATCAGGGGAATAAAGTCTCCTCACTTATACTGTTCACCTGGTAACATGTCCTGTGTATATTAAACCATCAGGGGAACACATTCTCCTCACTTATACTGTTCACCTGCTAACATGTCCCGTGAGTATTAAACAATCAGGGGAACACACTCTCCTCACTTATACTTTTCACCTGCTAACATGTCCCGTGAGTATTAAACAATCAGGGGAACACACTCTCCTCACTTATACTGTTCACCTGGTAACATGTCCCGTGTGTATTAAACCATCAGGGGAACACACTCTCCTCACTTATACTGTTCGCCTGGTAAGTGTCCCGTGCATATTTAACAATCAGGGGAACACACTCTCCTCACTTATACTGATTACGTGGTAACATGTCCCGTGTATATTAAACCATCAGGGGAACACATAATCCTCACTTATACTGTTCACCTGCTAACATGTCCCGTGTATATTAAACCATCAGCAGAACACACTCTCCTCACTTATACTGTTCACCTGGTAACATGTCCCGTGTATATTAAACCATCAGGGGAACACATAATCCTCACTTATACTGTTCACCTGCTAACATGTCCCGTGTATATTAAACCATCAGGGGAATATCGTCTCCTCACTTATACTGTTCACCTGGTAACATGTCCCGTGTATATTAAACCATCAGCAGAACACACTCTCCTCACTTATACTGTTCACCTGGTAACATGTCCCGTGTATATTAAACCATCAGGGGAAAGCACTCTCCTCACTTATACTGTTCACCTGGTAACATGTCCCGTGTATATTAAACCATCAGGGGAACACACTCTCCTCACTTATACTGATCACCTGGTGACATGTCCCGTGTGTATTAAACCATCAGGGAAACACACTCTCCTCACTTATACTGTTTACATGGTAACATGTCCCTTGCGTGTTAATCAATCATGGGAACACACTCTCATCACTTATACTGTTCACCTGGTAACTTGTCCCGTGCGTGTTAAACCATCAGGGGAACACACTCTCCTCACTTATACTGTTCACCTGGTGACATGTCCCGTGCGTACGAAACAGTCAGGGTAACAATCACTCCTCACTTATACTGTTCACCTGGCAACATGTCCCGTGTGTATTAAACAATCAGGGGAACACACTCTCCTCACTTATACTGTTCACCTGGTAACATGTCCCGTGTCTATTAAACCATCAGGGAAACACACTCTCCTCACTTATACTGTTCACCTGGTTACATGTCCCGTGTCTATTAAACCATCAGGGGAACACACTCTCCTCACTTATACTGTTCACCTGGTAACATGTCCCGTCAGTATTAAACAATCAGGGGAACACACTCTCCTCACTTATACTGATCACCTGGTAACATGTCCCGTGTATATTAAACAATCAGGGGAACACACTCTCCTCAATTTTCCTGTTCACCTGGTGACATGTCCCGTCAGTATTAAACAATCAGGGGAACACACTCTCCTCACTTATACTGTTCACCATGTAACAGGTCCCGTGTCTATTAAACCATCAGGGGAACACACTCTCCTCACTTATACTGTTCACCTGGTAACATGTCCTGTGTATATTAAACCATCAGGGGAACACATTCTGCTCACTTATACTGTTCACCTGCTAACATGTCCCGTGTATATTAAACCATCAGGGGAATAAAGTCTCCTCACTTATACTGTTCACCTGGTAACATGTCCTGTGTATATTAAACCATCAGGGGAACACATTCTCCTCACTTATACTGTTCACCTGCTAACATGTCCCGTGAGTATTAAACAATCAGGGGAACACACTCTCCTCACTTATACTGTTCACCTGGTAACATGTCCCGTGAGTATTAAACAATCAGGGGAACACACTCTCCTCACTTATACTGTTCACCTGGTAACATGTCCCGTGAGTATTAAACCATCAGGGGAACACATTCTGCTCACTTATACTGTTCACCTGCTAACATGTCCCGTGTATATTGAACCATCAGGGGAATAAAGTCTCCTCACTTATACTGTTCACCTGGTAACATGTCCTGTGTATATTAAACCATCAGGGGAACACATTCTCCTCACTTATACTGTTCACCTGCTAACATGTCCCGTGAGTATTAAACAATCAGGGGAACACACTCTCCTCACTTATACTGTTCACCTGGTAACATGTCCCGTGTGTATTAAACCATCAGGGGAACACACTCTCCTCACTTATACTGTTCACCTGGTAACATGTCCCGTGTATATTAAACCATCAGGGGAAAGCACTCTCCTCACTTATACTGTTCACCTGCTAACATGTCCCGTGAGTATTAAACAATCAGGGGAACACACTCTCCTCACTTATACTGTTCACCTGGTAACATGTCCCGTGTATATTAAACCATCAGGGGAGTTCACTCTCCTCACTTATACTGTTCACCTGCTAACATGTCCCGTGAGTATTAAACAATCAGGGGAACACACTCTCCTCACTTATACTGTTCACCTGGTAACATGTCGCGTGTGTATTAAACCATCAGGGGAACACACTCTCCTCACTTATACTGTTCACCTGGTAACATGTCCCGTGTGTATTAAACCATCAGCAGAACACACTCTCCTCACTGAGACTGTTCACCTGGTAACATGTCCCGTGTATATTAAACCATCAGGGGAAAGCACTCTCCTCACTTATACTGTTCACCTGGTAACATGTCCCGTGTATATTAAACCATCAGGGGAACACACTCTCCTCACTTATACTGATCACCTGGTGACATGTCCCGTGTGTATTAAACCATCAGGGAAACACACTCTCCTCACTTATACTGTTCGCCTGGTAAGTGTCCCGTGCATATTTAACAATCAGGGGAACACACTCTCCTCACTTATACTGATTACGTGGTAACATGTCCCGTGTATATTAAACCATCAGCAGAACACACTCTCCTCACTTATACTGTTCACCTGGTAACATGTCCCGTGTATATTAAACCATCAGGGGAACACATAATCCTCACTTATACTGTTCACCTGCTAACATGTCCCGTGTATATTAAACCATCAGGGGAATATCGTCTCCTCACTTACACTGTTCACCTGGTAACATGTCCCGTGTATATTAAACCATCAGCAGAACACACTCTCCTCACTTATACTGTTCACCTGGTAACATGTCCCGTGTATATTAAACCATCAGGGGAAAGCACTCTCCTCACTTATACTGATCACCTGGTGACATGTCCCGTGTGTATTAAACCATCAGGGAAACACACTCTCCTCACTTATACTGTTTACGTGGTAACATGTCCCTTGCGTGTTAATCAATCAGGGGAACACACTCTCATCACTTATACTGTTCACCTGGTAACATGTCCCGTGTGTATTAAACCATCAGGGAAACACACTCTCCTCACTTATACTGTTTACGTGGTAACATGTCCCTTGCGTGTTAATCAATCAGGGGAACACACTCTCATCACTTATACTGTTCACCTGGTAACATGTCCCGTGCGTGTTAAACCATCAGGGGAACACACTCTCCTCACTTATACTGTTCACCTGGTGACATGTCCCGTGCGTACGAAACAGTCAGGGTAACAATCTCTCCTCACTTATACTGTTCACCTGGCAACATGTCCCGTGTGTATTAAACAATCAGGGGAACACACTCTCCTCACTTATACTGTTCACCTGGTAACATGTCCCGTGTCTATTAAACCATCAGGGAAACACACTCTCCTCACTTATACTGTTCACCTGGTTACATGTCCCCTGTATATTAAACCATCAGGGGAAAACACTCTCCTCACTGATACTGTTCACCTGGTAACATGTCCTGTGTATATTAAACCATCAGGGGAACACACTCTCCTCACTTATACTGTTCACCTGGTAACATGTCACGTGTCTATTAAACCATCAGGGGAACACACTCTCCTCACTTATACTGTTCACCTGGTAACATGTCCCGTCAGTATTAAACAATCAGGGGAACACACTCTCCTCACTTATACTGTTCACCTGGTAACATGTCCCGTGTATATTAAACAATCAGGGGAACACACTCTCCTCAATTTTCCTGTTCACCTGGTGACATGTCCCGTCAGTATTAAACAATCAGGGGAACACACTCTCCTCACTTTTACTGTTCACCTGGTAACATGTCCCGTGTGTATTAAAGAATCAGGGGATCACACTCTCCTCACTTATACTGTTCACCATGTAACAGGTCCCGTGTCTATTAAACCATCAGGGGAACACACTGTCCTCACTTATACTGTTCACCTGGTAACATGTCCCGTCAGTATTAAACAATCAGGGGAACACACTCTCCTCACTTATACTGTTCACCTGGTAACATGTCACGTGCGTGTTAAACCATCAGGGGAACACACTCTCCTCACTTATACTGTTCACCTGGTAACATGTCCCGTGAGTATTAAACAATCAGGGGAACACACTCTCCTCACTTATACTGTTCACCTGGTGACATGTCCCGTCTCTATTAACCCATCAGGGGAACACACTCTCCTCACTTATACTGTTGATCTGGTAACATGTCCCGTGTATATTAAACCATCAGGGGAACACACTCTCCTCACTTATACTGTTCACCTGGTAACATGTCCCGTGTATATTAAACCATCAGGGGAACACACTCTCCTCACTTATACTGTTCACCTGGTAACATGTCCCGTCAGTTTTAAACCATCAGGGGAACACAGTCTCCTCACTTATACTGTTCACCTGGTAACATGTCCCGTGTATATTAAACCATCAGGGGAACACAGTCTCCTCACTTATACTGTTCTTCTGGTAACATGTCCCGTCAGTTTTAAACCATCAGGGGAACACAGTCTCCTCACTTATACTGTTCACCTGGTAACATGTCCTTTGCATATTTAACCATCAGGGGAAATCATTCTGCTCACTTATACTGTTCACCTGGTGACATGTCCCGTGTGGATGAAACAATCAGGGGAACACACTCTCCTCACTTATACCTTTTACCCGGTGACATGTCCCGTGTGTATTAAACAATCAGGGGAACACACTCGCCTCACTTATACGGTTCACCTGGTAACATGTCCTGTGTATCTCAAACCATCAGGGGAACACACTCTCCTCAGTTATACTGTTCACCTGGTGACATGTCCCGTGCGTGTTAAACCATCAGGGGAACACACTCTCCTCACTTATACTGTTCACCTGGTAACATGTCCCGTGTGTATTAAACCATCAGGGGAACACACTCTCCTCATTTATACTGTTCACCTGGTAACATGTCCCGTGTATATTAAACCATCAGCAGAACACACTCTCCTCACTTATACTGTTCACCTGGTAACATGTCCCGTGTATATTAAACCATCAGGGGAACACATAATCCTCACTTATACTGTTCACCTGCTAACATGTCCCGTGTATATTAAACCATCAGGGGAATACCGTCTCCTCACTTATACTGTTCACCTGGTAACATGTCCCGTGTATATTAAACCATCAGCAGAACACACTCTCCTCACTTATACTGTTCACCTGGTAACATGTCCCGTGTATATTAAACCATCAGGGGAAAGCACTCTCCTCACTTATACTGTTCACCTGGTAACATGTCCCGTGTATATTAAACCATCAGGGGAACTCACTCTCCTCACTTATACTGATCACCTGGTGACATGTCCCGTGTGTATTAAACCATCAGGGAAACACACTCTCCTCACTTATACTGTTTACGTGGTAACATGTCCCTTGCGTGTTAATCAATCAGGGGAACACACTCTCATCACTTATACTGTTCACCTGGTGACATGTCCCGTGCGTACGAAACAGTCAGGGTAACAATCTCTCCTCACTTATACTGTTCACCTGGTGACATGTCCTGTGTGTATTAAACAATCAGGGGAACACACTCTCCTCACTTATACTGTTCACCTGGTGACATGTCCCCTGCGTACGAAACAGTCAGGGTAACAATCTCTCCTCACTTATACTGTTCACCTGGCAACATGTCCCGTGTCTATTAAACCATCAGGGAAACACACTCTCCTCACTTATACTGTTCACCTGGTAACATTTCCCGTGTCTATTAAACCATCAGGGGAACACACTCTCCTCACTGATACTGTTCACCCGGTAACATGTCCCGTCAGTATTAAACAATCAGGGGAACACACTCTCCTCACTTATACTGTTCACCTGGTAACATGTCCCGTGTATATTAAACAATCAGGGGAACACACTCTCCTCAATTTTCCTGTTCACCTGGTGACATGTCCCGTGTGTATTAAAGAATCAGGGGATCACACTCTCCTCACTTATACCGTTCACCTGGTAACAGGTCCCGTGTCTATTAAACCATCAGGGGAACACACTCTCCTCACTTATACTGTTCACCTGGTAATATGTCCCGTCAGTATTAAACAATCAGGGGAACACACTCTCCTCACTTATACTGTTCACCTGGTAACATGTCCCGTGCGTGTTAAACCATCAGGGGAACACACTCTCCTCACTTATACTGTTCACCTGGTAACATGTCCCGTGAGTATTAAACAATCAGGGGAACACACTCTCCTCACTTATACTGTTCACCTGGTGACATGTCCCGTCTCTATTAACCCATCAGGGGAACACACTCTCCTCACTTATACTGTTGATCTGGTAACATGTCCCGTGTATATTAAACCATCAGGGGAACACACTCTCCTCACTTATACTGTTCAGCTGGTAACATGTCCTGTGTGCATTAAACCATCAGAGGAACACACTCTCCTCACTTATACTGTTCTTCTGGTAACATGTCCCGTCAGTTTTAAACCATCAGGGGAACACAGTCTCCTCACTTATACTGTTCACCTGGTAACATGTCCTTTGCATATTTAACCATCAGGGGAAATCATTCTGCTCACTTATACTGTTCACCTGGTGACATGTCCCGTGTGGATGAAACAATCAGGGGAACACACTCGCCTCACTTATACTGTTCACCTGGTAACATGTCCTGTGTATCTTAAACCATCAGGGGAACACACTCTCCTCAGTTATACTGTTCACCTGGTGACATGTCCCGTGCGTGTTAAACCATCAGGGGAACACACTCTCCTCACTTATACTGTTCACCTGGTAATATGTCCAGTGTATATTAAACCATCAGGGGAACACATTCTCCTCACTTATACTGTTCACCTGGTAACATGTCCCGTGTATATTAAACCATCAGGGGAACACACTCTCCTCACTTATACTGTTCACCTGGTATCATGTCCCGTGAATATTAAACCATCAGGGGAAAGCAATCCCCTCACTTAAACTGTTCACCAGATAATATGTCCAGTGTATATTAAACCATCAGGGGAACACATTCTCCTCACTTATACTGTTCACCTGGTAACATGTCCCGTGTATATTAAACCATCAGTGGAACACACTCTCCTCACTTATACTGTTCACCTGGTATCAAGTCCCGTGAATATTAAACCATCAGGGGAAAGCAATCCCCTCACTTATACTGTTCTCCTGGTAACATGTCCCGTGTATATGAAACCATCAGGGGAACACACTCTCCTCACTTATACTGTTCAGCTGGTAACATGTCCCGTGAGCATTAAACCATCAGGGGAACACACTCTCCTCACTTATACTGTTCAGCTGATAACATGTCCCGTGAGCATTAAACCATCAGGGGAACACACTCTCCTCACTTATACTGTTCACCTGGTAACATGTCCCGTGTATATTAAACCATCAGGGGAACACACTCTCCTCACTTATACTGTTCACCTGGTAACATGTCCCGTCAGTTTTAAACCATCAGGGGAACACAGTCTCCTCACTTATACTGTTCACCTGGTAACATGTCCCGTGTATATTAAACCATCAGGGGAACACAGTCTCCTCACTTATACTGTTCTTCTGGTAACATGTCCCGTCAGTTTTAAACCATCAGGGGAACACAGTCTCCTCACTTATACTGTTCACCTGGTAACATGTCCTTTGCATATTTAACCATCAGGGGAAATCATTCTGCTCACTTATACTGTTCACCTGGTGACATGTCCCGTGTGGATGAAACAATCAGGGGAACACACTCTCCTCACTTATACCTTTTACCCGGTGACATGTCCCGTGTGTATTAAACAATCAGGGGAACACACTCGCCTCACTTATACGGTTCACCTGGTAACATGTCCTGTGTATCTCAAACCATCAGGGGAACACACTCTCCTCAGTTATACTGTTCACCTGGTGACATGTCCCGTGCGTGTTAAACCATCAGGGGAACACACTCTCCTCACTTATACTGTTCACCTGGTAACATGTCCCGTGTGTATTAAACCATCAGGGGAACACACTCTCCTCATTTATACTGTTCACCTGGTAACATGTCCCGTGTATATTAAACCATCAGCAGAACACACTCTCCTCACTTATACTGTTCACCTGGTAACATGTCCCGTGTATATTAAACCATCAGGGGAACACATAATCCTCACTTATACTGTTCACCTGCTAACATGTCCCGTGTATATTAAACCATCAGGGGAATACCGTCTCCTCACTTATACTGTTCACCTGGTAACATGTCCCGTGTATATTAAACCATCAGCAGAACACACTCTCCTCACTTATACTGTTCACCTGGTAACATGTCCCGTGTATATTAAACCATCAGGGGAAAGCACTCTCCTCACTTATACTGTTCACCTGGTAACATGTCCCGTGTATATTAAACCATCAGGGGAACTCACTCTCCTCACTTATACTGATCACCTGGTGACATGTCCCGTGTGTATTAAACCATCAGGGAAACACACTCTCCTCACTTATACTGTTTACGTGGTAACATGTCCCTTGCGTGTTAATCAATCAGGGGAACACACTCTCATCACTTATACTGTTCACCTGGTGACATGTCCCGTGCGTACGAAACAGTCAGGGTAACAATCTCTCCTCACTTATACTGTTCACCTGGTGACATGTCCTGTGTGTATTAAACAATCAGGGGAACACACTCTCCTCACTTATACTGTTCACCTGGTGACATGTCCCCTGCGTACGAAACAGTCAGGGTAACAATCTCTCCTCACTTATACTGTTCACCTGGCAACATGTCCCGTGTCTATTAAACCATCAGGGAAACACACTCTCCTCACTTATACTGTTCACCTGGTAACATTTCCCGTGTCTATTAAACCATCAGGGGAACACACTCTCCTCACTGATACTGTTCACCCGGTAACATGTCCCGTCAGTATTAAACAATCAGGGGAACACACTCTCCTCACTTATACTGTTCACCTGGTAACATGTCCCGTGTATATTAAACAATCAGGGGAACACACTCTCCTCAATTTTCCTGTTCACCTGGTGACATGTCCCGTGTGTATTAAAGAATCAGGGGATCACACTCTCCTCACTTATACCGTTCACCTGGTAACAGGTCCCGTGTCTATTAAACCATCAGGGGAACACACTCTCCTCACTTATACTGTTCACCTGGTAATATGTCCCGTCAGTATTAAACAATCAGGGGAACACACTCTCCTCACTTATACTGTTCACCTGGTAACATGTCCCGTGCGTGTTAAACCATCAGGGGAACACACTCTCCTCACTTATACTGTTCACCTGGTAACATGTCCCGTGAGTATTAAACAATCAGGGGAACACACTCTCCTCACTTATACTGTTCACCTGGTGACATGTCCCGTCTCTATTAACCCATCAGGGGAACACACTCTCCTCACTTATACTGTTGATCTGGTAACATGTCCCGTGTATATTAAACCATCAGGGGAACACACTCTCCTCACTTATACTGTTCAGCTGGTAACATGTCCTGTGTGCATTAAACCATCAGAGGAACACACTCTCCTCACTTATACTGTTCTTCTGGTAACATGTCCCGTCAGTTTTAAACCATCAGGGGAACACAGTCTCCTCACTTATACTGTTCACCTGGTAACATGTCCTTTGCATATTTAACCATCAGGGGAAATCATTCTGCTCACTTATACTGTTCACCTGGTGACATGTCCCGTGTGGATGAAACAATCAGGGGAACACACTCGCCTCACTTATACTGTTCACCTGGTAACATGTCCTGTGTATCTTAAACCATCAGGGGAACACACTCTCCTCAGTTATACTGTTCACCTGGTGACATGTCCCGTGCGTGTTAAACCATCAGGGGAACACACTCTCCTCACTTATACTGTTCACCTGGTAATATGTCCAGTGTATATTAAACCATCAGGGGAACACATTCTCCTCACTTATACTGTTCACCTGGTAACATGTCCCGTGTATATTAAACCATCAGGGGAACACACTCTCCTCACTTCTACTGTTCACCTGGTATCATGTCCCGTGAATATTAAACCATCAGGGGAAAGCAATCCCCTCACTTAAACTGTTCACCAGATAATATGTCCAGTGTATATTAAACCATCAGGGGAACACATTCTCCTCACTTATACTGTTCACCTGGTAACATGTCCCGTGTATATTAAACCATCAGTGGAACACACTCTCCTCACTTATACTGTTCACCTGGTATCAAGTCCCGTGAATATTAAACCATCAGGGGAAAGCAATCCCCTCACTTATACTGTTCTCCTGGTAACATGTCCCGTGTATATGAAACCATCAGGGGAACACACTCTCCTCACTTATACTGTTCAGCTGGTAACATGTCCCGTGAGCATTAAACCATCAGGGGAACACACTCTCCTCACTTATACTGTTCAGCTGATAACATGTCCCGTGAGCATTAAACCATCAGGGGAACACACTCTCCTCACTTATACTGTTCACCTGGTAACATGTCCCGTGTATATGAAACCATCAGGGGAACACACTCTCCTCACTTATACTGTTCAGCTGGTAACATGTCCCGTGAGCATTAAACAATCAGGGGAACACACTCTCCTCACTTATACTGTTCAGCTGATAACATGTCCCGTGAGCATTAAACCATCAGGGGAACACACTCTCCTCACTTATACTGTTCAGCTGGTAACATGTCCCGTGAGCATTAAACTATCAGGGGAACACACTCTCCTCACTTACACCGTTCACCTGATAACATGTCCCGTGTGTATTAAACAATCAGGGGAACACACTCTCCTCACTTATACTGTTCACCTGGTAACATGTCCCATGTATAATAAACCATCAGGGGAACACACTCTCCTCACTTATACTGTTCACCTGGTAACATGTCCTGTGTATATTAAACCATCAGGGGAACACACTCTCCTCACTTATACTGTTCACCTGGTGACATGTCCCGTGCGTGTTAAACCATCAGGGGAACACACTCTCCTCACTTATACTGTTCACCTGGTAACATGTCCCTTGAGTATTAAACAATCAGGGGAAAACACTCTCCTCACTTATACTGTTCACCAGATAATATGTCCAGTGTATATTAAACCATCAGGGGAACACATTCTCCTCACTTATACTGTTCACCTGGTAACATGTCCCGTCAGTATTAAACAATCAGGGGAACACAATCTCCTCACTTTGACTGTTCATATGGTGACATGTCCCGTGTGTATTAAACAATCAGGGGATCACACTCTCCTCACTTATACTGTTCACCTGGTAACATGTCCCGTGTCTATTAAACCATCAGGGGAACACACTCTCCTCACTTATACTGTTCACCTGGTAACATGTCCCGTGTCTATTAAACCATCAGGGGAACACACTCTCCTCACTTATACTGTTCACCTGGTAACATGTCCCGTGTATATTAAACAATCAGGGGAACACACTCTCCTCACTTTTACTGTTCACCTGGTGACATGTCCCGTGTATATTAAACAATCAGGGGAACACACTCTCCTCACTTTTACTGTTCACCTGGTAACATGTCCCGTGTGTATTAAAGAATCAGGGGATCACACTCTCCTCACTTATACTGTTCACCATGTAACATGTCCCGTATATATTAAACCATCAGGGGAACACTCTCTCCTCACTTTTACTGTTCACCTGGTAACATGTCCCGTCAGTATTAAACAATCAGGGGAACACACTCTCCTCACTTTTACTGTTCACCTGGTGACATGTCCCGTGTGTATTAAAGAATCAGGGGATCACACTCTCCTCACTTATACTGTTCACCTGGTAACATGTCCCGTGTCTATTAAACCATCAGGGGAACACACTCTCCTCACTTATACTGTTCACCTGGTAACATGTCTCGTGTCTATTAAACCATCAGGGGAACACACTCTCCTCACTTATACTGTTCACCTGGTAACATGTCCCGTGAGTATTAAACAATCAGGGGAACACACTCTCCTCACTTATACTGTTCACCTGGTGACATGTCCCGTGTATATTAAACCATCAGGGGAACACACTCTCCTCACTTACACTGTTCACCTGGTAACATGTCCCGTGTATATTAAACCATCAGAGGAACACACTCTCCTCACTTATACTGTTCTTCTGGTAACATGTCCCGTCAGTTTTAAACCATCAGGGGAACACAGTCTCCTCACTTATACTGTTCACCTGGTAACATGTCCTTTGCATATTTAACCATCAGGGGAAATCATTCTGCTCACTTATACTGTTCACCTGGTGACATGTCCCGTGTGTTTTAAACAATCAGGGGAACACACTCTCCTCACTTATACTGTTCACCTGGTAACATGTCCTTTGCATATTTAAACATCAGGGGAAATCATTCTGCTCACTTATACTGTTCACCTGGTAACATGTCCCATGTATATTAAACAATCAGGGGAACACACTCTCCTCACTTGTACTTTTTACCCGGTGACATGTCCCGTGTGTATTAAACAATCAGGGGAACACACTCGCCTCACTTATACTGTTCACCTGGTAACATGTCCTGTGTATCTTAAACCATCAGGGGAACACACTATCCTCAGTTATACTGTTCACCTGGTGACATGTCCCGTGCGTGTTAAACCATCAGGGGAACACACTCTCCTCACTTATACTGTTCACCTGGTAATATGTCCTGTGTATATTAAACCATCAGTGGAACACATTCTCCTCACTTATACTGTTCACCTGGTAACATGTCCAGTTTGTATTAAACAATCAGGGGAACACACACTCCTCACTTATACTGTTCACCTGGTAACATGTCCCGTGTATATTAAACCATCAGGGGAACACACTCTCCTCACTTATACTGTTCACCTGGTATCATGTCCCGTGAATATTAAACCATCAGGGGAAAGCAATCCCCTCACTTATACTGTTCTCCTGGTAACATATCCCGTGTATATGTAACCATCAGGGGAACACACTCTCCTCACTTATACTGTTCAGCTGGTAACATGTCCCGTGTGCATTAAACAATCAGGGGAACACACTCTCCTCACTTATACCGTTCACCTGATAACATGTCCCGTGAGCATTAAACAATCAGGGGAACACACTCTCCTCACTTATACTGTTCACCTGGTAAAATGTCCCGTGTGCATTAAACCATCAGGGGAACACACTCTTCTCACTTATATGTTCAACTGGTAACATGTCCCGTGTGCATTAAACCATCAGGGGAACACACTCTTCTCACTTATATGTTCAACTGGTAACATGTCCCGTGTGTATTGAACAATCAGGGGAACACACTCTCCTCACTTATACTGTTCACCTGGTAACATGTCCCGTGTGCATTAATCCATCAGGGAAGACACTCTCCTCACTTATGCTGTTCACCTGGTATCATGTCCCGTGAATATTAAACCATCAGGGGAAAGCAATCCCCTCACTTATACTGTTCTCCTGGTAACATGTCCCGTGTATATTAAACAATCAGGGGATGACACTCTCCTCAATTATACTGTTCACCTGGTAACATGTCGCGTGTATATTAAACCATCAGGGGAACACACTCTCCTCACTTATACTGTTCACCTGGTAACATGTCCCGTGTGCATTAAAACATCAGAGGAACACACTCTCCTCACTTACACTGTTCACCTGGTGACATGTCCCGGGTATATTAAACAATCAGGGGAACACACTCTCCTCACTTACACTGTTCACCTGGTAACATGCCCCGTGTGTGTTAAACCATCGGGGGAACACACTCTCCTCACTTATACTGTTCACCTGGTAACATGTCCCGTGAGTATTAAACAATCAGGGGAACACACTCTCCTCACTTATACTGTTCACCTGGTAATATGTCCCGTGTGTATTAAACAATCAGGGGAACACTCTCTCCTCACTTATACTGTTCACCTGGTAACATGTCCCGTGCGTGTTAAACCATCAGGGGAACACATTCTCCTCACTTATACTGTTCAACTGGTAACATGTCCCGTGAGTATTAAACAATCAGGGGAACACACACTCCTCATTTATACTGTTCACCTGGTAACATGTCCCGTGCGTGTTAAACCATCAGGGGAACACATTCTCCTCACTTATACTGTTCAACTGGTAACATGTCCCGTGTGCATTAAACCATCAGGGGAACACACTCTCCTCACTTATTCTGTTCACCTGGTGACATGTCCCGTCAGTATTAAACAATCAGGGGAACACACTCTCCTCAATTATACTGTTCACCTGGTAACATGTCCCGTGAGTGTTAAACCATCAGGGGAACACTCTCTCCTCACTGATACTGTTCACATGGTAACATGTCCCGTGTATATTAAACCATCAGGGGAACACACTCTCCTCACTTATTCTGTTCACCTGGTGACATGTCCCGTCAGTATTAAACAATCAGGGGAACACACTCTCCTCAATTATACTGTTCACCTGCTGACATGTCCCGGGTATATTAAAACATCAGCGGAACACACTCTACCCACTTATACTATTCTCCTGGTAACATGTCCCGTGCGTGTTAAACCATCAGGGGAACACACTCTCCTCACTTATACTGTTCTCCTGGTAACATGTCCCGTGCGTGTTAAACCATCAGGGGAACACAATCTCCTCACTTATACTGTTCACCTGGTGACATGTCCCATGCATATTAAACCGTCAGGGGAACACACTCTCCTCACTTATACTGTTCACCTGGTAACATGTCCCGTGTATATTAAACCATCAGGGGAACACACTCTCCTCATTTATAATGTTCACGTGGTGACATGTCCCGTGTGTATATTAAACCGTCAGGGGAACACAATCTCCTCACTTATACTGTTCACCTGGTGACATGTCCTGTGTGTATTAAACAATCAGGGGAACTCACTCTCCTCACTTATAATGTTCACCTGGTAACATGTCCCGTGCGTATTAAACCATCAGGGGAACACACTCTCCTCACTTATACTGTTCACCTGGTAACATGTCCCGTGTATATTTAACCATCAGGGGAACACACTCTCCTCACTTATACTGTTCACCTGGTAACATGTCCCGTGAATATTAAACCATCAGGGGAAAGCACTCTCCTCACTTATACTGTTCACCTGGTAACATGTCCCGTGTGCATTAAACCATCAGTGGAACACACTCTCCTCACTTATACTGTTCACCTGGTAACATGTCCTGTGTGCATTAAATCATCAGGGGAACACACTCTCCTCACTTATACTGTTCACCTGGTAACAGGTCCCGTGCGTGTTACACCATCAGGGGAACACACTCTCCTCATTTATCCTGTTCACCTGGTAACATGTCCCGTGACTTTTAAACAATCAGGGGAACACACTCTCCTCACTTATACTGTTCACCTGGTAACATGTCCCGTGTATATTAAACCATCAGGGGAACACACTCGCCTCACTTATACTTTTCACCTGGTAACATGTCCCGTGTGTATTAAACAATCAGGGGAACACACTCTCCTCACTTATACTGTTCACCTGGTAACATGTCCCGTGCGTGTTAAACCATCAGGGGAACACACTCTCCTCACTTATACTGTTCACCTGGTAACATGTCCCGTGAGTATTAAACAATCAGGGGAACACACTCTCCTCACTTATACTGTTCACCTGGTAATATGTCCAGTGTATATTAAACAATCACGGGAACACACACTCCTCACTTGTACTGTTCACCTGGTAACATGTCCCGTGTATATTAAACCATCTTGTGAACACTCTCTCCTCACTTACACTGTTCACCTTGTGACATGTCCCGTCAGTATTAAACAATCAGGGGAACACACTCTCCTCACTTATACTGTTCACCTGGTAACATGTCCCGTGTATATTAAACCATCAGGGGAACACAATCTCCTCACTTATACTGTTCACCTGGTGACATGTCCCGTCAGTATTAAACAATCAGGGGAACACACTCTCCTCAATTATACTGTTCACCTGGTAGCATGTCCCGTGCGTGTTAAACCATCAGGGGAATACACTCTCCTCACTTATACTGTTCACCTGGTAATATGTCCAGTGTATATTAAACAATCAGGGGAACACACGCTCCTCACTTATACTGTTCACCTGGTAACATGTCCCGTGTATCTTACACCATCAGGGGAACGCACTCTCCTCACTTATCCTGTTCACCTGGTAACATGTCCCGTGAGTATTAAACAATCAGGGGAACACACTCTCCTCACTTATACTGTTCACCTGGTAACATGTCCCGTGAGTATTAAATAATCAGGGGAACACACTCTCCTCACTTATACTGTTCACCTGGTAATATGTCCCGTGTGTATTAAACAATCAGGGGAACACTCTCTCCTCACTTATACTGTTCACCTGGTAACATGTCCCGTGCATGTTAAACCATCAGGGGAACACACTCTCCTCACTTATACTGTTCAACTGGTAACATGTCCCGTGAGTACTAAACAATCAGGGGAACACACACTCCTCATTTATACTGTTCACCTGGTAACATGTCCCGTGAGTATTAAACAATCAGGTGAACACACTCTCCTCACTTATACTGTTCACCTGGGAACATGTCCCGTGTATATTAAACCATCAGGGGAACACACTCTCCTCACTTATTCTGTTCACCTGGTGACATGTCCCGTCAGTATTAAACAATCAGGGGAACACACTCTCCTCAATTATACTGTTCACCTGGTAACATGTCCCGTGAGTGTTAAACCATCAGGGGAACACTCTCTCCTCACTTATACTGTTCTCCTGGTAACATGTCCCGTGTATATTAAACAATCAGGGGAACACACTCTCCTCACTTATACTGTTCACCTGGTAACATGTCCCATGTATATTAAACCATCACTGGAACACACTCCCCTCACTTATACTGTTCTCCTGGTAACATGTCCCGTGTATATGAAACCTTCAGGGGAACACACTCTCCTCACTTATACTGTTCAGCTGGTAACATGTCCCGTTTATATTAAACCATCAGGGGACCACACTCTCCTCACTTATACTGTTCACCTGGTAACATGTCCCGTGTGTTTTAAACAATCAGGGGAACACACTCTCCTCACTTCTACTGTTCACCTGGTAACATGTCCCGTGTGTATTAAACAATCATGGGAACACTCTCTCCTCAATTATACTTTTCACCTGCTGACATGTCCCGGGTATATTAAAACATCAGGGGACCACACTCTCCTCACTTATACTGTTCACCTGGTAACATGGCCCGTGCGTGTTAAACCATCAGGGGAACACACTCTCCTCACTTATACTGTTCACCTGGTGACATGTCCCGTGTATATTAAACAATCAGGGGAACACACTCTCCTCACTTATACTGTTCACCTGGTAACATGTCCCGTGCGTGTTAAACCATCAGGGGAACACACTCTCCTCACTTATACTGTTCACCTGGTGACATGTCCCTTCTGTATTAACCCATCAGGTGAACACACTCGCCTCACTTATACTGTTCACCTGGTAACATATCCCGTGTATATAAAACCATCAGGGGAAAGCACTCTCCTCACTTATACTGTTCACCTGGTGACATGTCCCGTCTGTATTAATCCATCAGGTGAACACACTCTCCTCACTTATACTGTTCACCTGGTAACATGTCCCGTCAGTATTAAACCATCAGGGGAACACATTCTCCTCACTTATACTGTTCACCTGGTGACATGTCCCGTCTGTATTAACCCATCAGGTGAACACACTCTCCTCACTTAAACTGTTCATCCGGTAACATGTCCCGTGTATAATAAACCATCAGAGGAACACACTCTCCTCAATCATACTGTTCACCTGCTGACATGTCCCGGGTATATTAAAACATCAGGGGAACACACTCTCCTCACTTATACTGTTCACCTGGTAACAAGTCCCGTGCGTGTTAAACCATCAGGGGAACACACTCTCCTCACTTATAATGTTCACCTGGTGACATGTCCCGTGTGTATTAAACCATCAGCGGAACACACTGTCCTCACTTATACTGTTCACCTGGTAACATGTCCTGTGTATATTAAACCATCAGGGGAACACACTCTACTCACTTATACTATTCTCCTGGTAACATGTCCCGTGCGTGTTAAACCATCAGGGGAACACACTCTCCTCACTTATACTGTTCTCCTGGTAACATGTCCCGTGCGTGTTAAATCATCAGGGGAACACACTCTCCTCACATATACTGTTCACCTGGTGACATGTCCCATGCATATTAAACCGTCAGGGGAACACACTCTCCTCACTTATACTGTTCACCTGGTAACATGTCCCGTGTATATTAAACCATCAGGGGAACACACTCTCCTCACTTATAATGTTCACGTGGTGACATGTCCCGTGTGTATATTAAACCGTCAGGGGAAAACAATCTCCTCACTTATACTGTTCACCTGGTAACATGTCCTGTGTGTATTAAACAATCAGGGGAACTCACTCTCCTCACTTATAATGTTCACCTGGTAACATGTCCCGTGCGTGTTAAACCATCAGGGGAACACACTCTCCTCACTTATACTGTTCACCTGGTAACAGGTCCCGTGTATATTTAACCATCAGGGGAACACACTCTCCTCACTTATACTGTTCACCTGGTAACATGTCCCGTGAATATTAAACCATCAGGGGAAAGCACTTTCCTCACTTGTACTGTTCACGTGGTAACATGTCCCGTGTGCATTAAACCATCAGTGGAACACACTCTCCTCACTTATACTGTTCACCTGGTAACATGTCCTGTGTGCATTAAATCATCAGGGGAACACAATCTCCTCAATTCTACTCTTCACCTGGTGACATGTCCCGGGTATATTAAACAATGAGGGGAACACACTCTCCTCACATATACTGTTCACCTGGTAACATGTCCCGTGCGTGTTACACCATCAGGGGAACACACTCTCCTCACTTATCCTGTTCACCTGGTAACATGTCCCGTGAGTATTAAACAATCAGGGGAACACACTCTCCTCACTTACACTGTTCACCTGGTAACATGTCCCGTGTATATTAAACAATCAGGGGAACACACACTCCTCACTTATACTGTTCACCTGGTAACATGTCCCGTGTATATTAAACCATCAGGGGAACACACTCGCCTCACTTATACTTTTCACCTGGTAACATGTCCCGTGTGTATTAAACAATCAGGGGAACACACTCTCCTCACTTATACTGTTCACCTGGTAACATGTCCCTTGCGTGTTAAACCATCAGGGGAACACACTCTCCTCACTTATACTGTTCACCTGGTAACATGTCCCGTGAGTATTAAACAATCAGGGGAACACACTCTCCTCACTTATACTGTTCACCTGGTAATATGTCGAGTGTATATTAAACAATCACGGGAACACACACTCCTCACTTGTACTGTTCACCTGGTAACATGTCCCGTGTATATTAAACCAACAGGGGAACACACTCTCCTCACTTACACTGTTCACCTGGTGACATGTCCCGTCAGTATTAAACAATCAGGGGAACACACTCTCCTCACTTATACTGTTCACCTGGTAACATGTCCCGTGTATATTAAACCATCAGGGGAACACACTCTCCTCACTTATAATGTTCACCTAGTAACATGTCCCGTGTATATTAAACCATCAGGGGAACACACTCTCCTCACTTATACTGTTCACCTGGTGACATGTCCCGTCAGTATTAAACAATCAGGGGAACACACTCTCCTCAATTATACTGTTCACCTGGTAACATGTCCCGTGCGTGTTAAACCATCAGGGGAATACACTCTCCTCACTTATACTGTTCACCTGGTAATATGTCCAGTGTATATTAAACAATCAGGGGAACACACGCTCCTCCCTTATACTGTTCACCTGGTAATATGTCCAGTGTATATTAAACAATCAGGGGAACACACGCTCCTCCCTTATACTGTACACCTGGTAACATGTCCCGTGTATATTAAACAATCAGGGGAACACACTCTCCTCACTTATACTGTTCACCTGGTAACATGTCCCGTGTATATTAAACCATCAGGGGAACACACTCTCCTCACTTATACTGTTCACCTGGTAACATGTCCCGTGTGCATTAAACCATCAGGGGAACACACTCTCCTCACTTATACTGTTCACCTGGTAACATGTCCCGTGTGTATTGAACAATCAGGGGAAAGCACTCTCCTCACTTATCCTGTTCACCTGGTAACATGTCCCGTGTGTATTGAACAATCAGGGGAAAGCACTCTCATCACTTATACTGTTCACCTGGTAACATGTCCTGTTTGTATTGAACCATCAGGGGAAAGCACTCTCCTCACTTATCCTGTTCACCTGGTAACATGTCCCGTGAGTATTAAACAATCAGGGGAACACACTCTCCTCACTTATACTGTTCACCTGGTAACATGTCCCGTGTGTATTGAACAATCAGGGGAACACACTCTCATCACTTATACTGTTCACCTGGTAACATGTCCTGTTTGTATTGAACCATCAGGGGAAAGCACTCTCCTCACTTATCCTGTTCACCTGGTAACATGTCCCGTGAGTATTAAACAATCAGGGGAACACACTCTCCTCACTTATACTGTTCACCTGGTAACATGTCCCGTGTATATTAAACAATCAGGGGAACACACACTCCTCACTTATACTGTTCACCTGGTAACATGTCCCGTGTGCATTAAACCATCAGGGGAACACACTCTCCTCACTTATACTGTTCACCTGGTAACATGTCCCGTGTGTATTGAACAATCAGGGGAACACACTCTCCTCACTTATACTGTTCACCTGGTAACATGTCCTATGTATATTAAACCATCAGGGGAACACACTCTCCTCACTTATACTGTTCACCTGGTGACATGTCCTGTGTGTATTAAACCATCAGGGGAACACACTCTCCTCACTTATACTGTTCACCTGGTGACAGGTCCCATGTATAAAAAACAATCAGGGGAACACACTCTCCTCACTTATACTGTTCACCTGGTGACATGTCCCGTGTGTATTAAACAATCAGGGGAACACACTCTCCTCACTTATACAGTTCACCTGGTGACATGTCCCGTGTGTATTAAACAATCAGGGGAACACACTCTCCTCACTTATACTGTTCACCTGGTAACATGTCCCGTGTTTATTAAACCATCAGGGGAACACACTCTCCTCACTTATACTGCTCAACTGGTGAAATGTCCTGTCAGTATTAAACCATCAGAGGAACACACTCTCCTCACTTATACTGTTCACCTGGTATCATGTCCTGTGTATATTCAACCATCAGGGGAACACACTCTCCTCACTTACACTGTTTACCTGGTAACATGTCCCGTGTATATTAAACCATCAGGGGAACACACTCGCCTCACTTATACTTTTCACCTGGTAACATGTCCCGTGTGTATTAAACAATCAGGGGAACACACTCTCCTCACTTATACTGTTCACCTGGTAACATGTCCCTTGCGTGTTAAACCATCAGGGGAACACACTCTCCTCACTTATACTGTTCACCTGGTAACATGTCCCGTGAGTATTAAACAATCAGGGGAACACACTCTCCTCACTTATACTGTTCACCTGGTAATATGTCGAGTGTATATTAAACAATCACGGGAACACACACTCCTCACTTGTACTGTTCACCTGGTAACATGTCCCGTGTATATTAAACCAACAGGGGAACACACTCTCCTCACTTACACTGTTCACCTGGTGACATGTCCCGTCAGTATTAAACAATCAGGGGAACACACTCTCCTCACTTATACTGTTCACCTGGTAACATGTCCCGTGTATATTAAACCATCAGGGGAACACACTCTCCTCACTTATAATGTTCACCTAGTAACATGTCCCGTGTATATTAAACCATCAGGGGAACACACTCTCCTCACTTATACTGTTCACCTGGTGACATGTCCCGTCAGTATTAAACAATCAGGGGAACACACTCTCCTCAATTATACTGTTCACCTGGTAACATGTCCCGTGCGTGTTAAACCATCAGGGGAATACACTCTCCTCACTTATACTGTTCACCTGGTAATATGTCCAGTGTATATTAAACAATCAGGGGAACACACGCTCCTCCCTTATACTGTTCACCTGGTAATATGTCCAGTGTATATTAAACAATCAGGGGAACACACGCTCCTCCCTTATACTGTTCACCTGGTAACATGTCCCGTGTATATTAAACAATCAGGGGAACACACTCTCCTCACTTATACTGTTCACCTGGTAACATGTCCCGTGTATATTAAACCATCAGGGGAACACACTCTCCTCACTTATACTGTTCACCTGGTAACATGTCCCGTGTGCATTAAACCATCAGGGGAACACACTCTCCTCACTTATACTGTTCACCTGGTAACATGTCCCGTGTGTATTGAACAATCAGGGGAAAGCACTCTCCTCACTTATCCTGTTCACCTGGTAACATGTCCCGTGTGTATTGAACAATCAGGGGAAAGCACTCTCATCACTTATACTGTTCATCTGGTAACATGTCCTGTTTGTATTGAACCATCAGGGGAACACACTCTCCTCACTTATCCTGTTCACCTGGTAACATGTCCCGTGAGTATTAAACAATCAGGGGAACACACTCTCCTCACTTATACTGTTCACCTGGTAACATGTCCCGTGTGTATTGAACAATCAGGGGAACACACTCTCATCACTTATACTGTTCACCTGGTAACATGTCCTGTTTGTATTGAACCATCAGGGGAAAGCACTCTCCTCACTTATCCTGTTCACCTGGTAACATGTCCCGTGAGTATTAAACAATCAGGGGAACACACTCTCCTCACTTATACTGTTCACCTGGTAACATGTCCCGTGTGTATTGAACAATCAGGGGAACACACTCTCATCACTTATACTGTTCACCTGGTAACATGTCCTGTTTGTATTGAACCATCAGGGGAAAGCACTCTCCTCACTTATACTGTTCACCTGGTAACATGTCCCGTGAGTATTAAACAATCAGGGGAACACACTCTCCTCACTTATACTGTTCACCTGGTAACATGTCCCGTGTATATTAAACAATCAGGGGAACACACACTCCTCACTTATACTGTTCACCTGGTAACATGTCCCGTGTGCATTAAACCATCAGGGGAACACACTCTCCTCACTTATACTGTTCACCTGGTAACATGTCCCGTGTGTATTGAACAATCAGGGGAACACACTCTCCTCACTTATACTGTTCACCTGGTAACATGTCCTATGTATATTAAACCATCAGGGGAACACACTCTCCTCACTTATACTGTTCACCTGGTGACATGTCCTGTGTGTATTAAACCATCAGGGGAACACACTCTCCTCACTTATACTGTTCACCTGGTGACAGGTCCCATGTATAAAAAACAATCAGGGGAACACACTCTCCTCACTTATACTGTTCACCTGGTGACATGTCCCGTGTGTATTAAACAATCAGGGGAACACACTCTCCTCACTTATACAGTTCACCTGGTGACATGTCCCGTGTGTATTAAACAATCAGGGGAACACACTCTCCTCACTTATACTGTTCACCTGGTAACATGTCCCGTGTTTATTAAACCATCAGGGGAACACACTCTCCTCACTTATACTGCTCAACTGGTGAAATGTCCTGTCAGTATTAAACCATCAGAGGAACACACTCTCCTCACTTATACTGTTCACCTGGTATCATGTCCTGTGTATATTCAACCATCAGGGGAACACACTCTCCTCACTTACACTGTTTACCTGGTAACATGTCCCGTGTATATTAAACAATCAGGGGAACACACTCTCCTCACTTATACTGCTCACCTGCTAACATGTCCCGTGTATATTAAACAATCATGGGAACACACTCTCTTCACTTACACTCTTCACCTGGCAACATGTCCCGTGTGTATTAAACAATCAGGGGAACACACTCTCCTCACTTATACTGTTCACCTGGTAACATGTCCCGTGTATATTAAACCATCAGGGGAACACACTGTCCTCACTTATACTGTTCACCTGGTAACATGTCCCGTGTATATTAAACCATCAGGGGAAAACACTCTCCTCAATTATACTGTTCACCTGGTAACATGTCCTGTGTGCATTAAACCATCAGGGGAACACACTCTCCTCAATTATATTGTTCACCTGGTAACATGTCCCGTGTATATTAAACCATCAGGGGAACACACTCTCCTCACTTATACTCTTCACCTGGCAACATGTCCCGTGTGTATTAAACAATCAGGGGAACACATTCTCCTCTCTTATACTGTTCACCTGGTAACATGTCCCGTGTATATTAGACCATCAGGGGAACACACTCTCCTCACTTACACTGTTTACCTGGTAACATGTCCCGTGTGTATTAAACCATCAGGGGAACACACTCTCTTCACTTATACTCTTCACCTGGTAACATGTCCCATGTGTATTAAACAATCAGGGGAACACATTCTCCTCACTTATGATGTTCACCTGCTAACACGTCCCATGTATATTGAACCATCAGGGGAATACAGTCTCATCACTTACACTGTTCACCTGCTAACATGTCCCGTGTATATTAAACAATGAGGGGAACACACTCTCCTCACTTATACTCGTCACCTTGTAACATGTCCCACGTATATTAAGCAATCAGGGGAACAGGCTCTCTACTCTTATACTGTTCACCTGGTAACATGTCCCATGTATATTAAACCATCAGGGGAACACACTCTCTTCACAAAAACTGTTCACCTGGTAACATGTCCCGTGTATATTAGACCATCAGGGGAACACACTCTCCTCACTTCTACTCTTCACCTGGTGACACGTCCCGTGCGTGTTAAACCATCAGGGGAACACACTCTCCTCACTTATACTGTTCACCTGGTGACATGTCCCGTGAGTATTAAACAATCAGGGGAACACACTCTCCTGACTTATACTTTTCACCTGGTAACATGTCCCGTGTATATTAAACCATCAGGGGAACACATTCTCCTCACTTATACTGTTCACCTGGTAACATGTCCCGTGTATATTAAAACATCAGGGGAAAGCACTCTCATCACTTATACTGTTCACCTGGTGACATGTCCCGTGTATATTAAACCATCATGGGTCAGCCCTCTCCTCACTTATACTGTTCACCTGGTAACATGTCCCGTGTATATTATACCATCAGGGGAACACACTCTCCTCACTTATACTGTTCACATGGTAACATGTCCCGTATATATTAAACCATCAGGGGAAAGCTCTCTCCTCACTTATACTGTTCACCTGGTAACATGTCCCGTGTATATTAAACCATCAGGGGAACAGACTCTCCTCACTTATACTGTTCACCTGTTGACATGTCCTGATTGTATTAAACCATCAGGGGAACTCACTCTCCTCACTTACACTGTTCACCTGGTAACATGTTCTGTTTGTATTAAACAATCAGGGCAACACACTCTCTTCACTTATTCTCTTCACCTGGCAACATGTCCCGTGTGTATTAAACCATCAGGGGAACACACTCTCCTCACTTCTACTGTTCACCTGGTAACATGTCCTGTGTATATTAAACCATCAGGGGAACTCACTCTCTTCACTTATACTGATCACCTGGTGACACGTCCCGTCAGTTTTAAACAATCACTGAATCACACTCTCCTCACTTATACTATTCACCAGGTAACATGTTCCGTGTATATTAAACCATCAGGGTAACACATTCTCCTCACTTATACTGTTCAACTGTTAACATGTCCCGTGTATATTGAACCATGAGGGGAATACACTCTCTTCACTTATACTGTTCACCTGTTAACATGTCCCATGTATATTATACCGTCAGGGGAACACACTCTCCTCAGTTATACTTTTCACCTGGTGACATGTCCCGTGTATATTAAACCATCAGGGCAACACACTCTCCTCGCTTATACTGTTCACCTGATGACATGTCCTGTTTGTTTAAACCATCAGGGGAACTCACTCTCCTCACTTATACTGTTCACCTGGTATCATGTCCTGTGTATATTAAACCATCAGGGGAACACACTCTCACCACTTAAACTGTTCACCTGTTGACATGTCCTGTTTGTTTAAACCATCAGGGGAACTCGCTCTCCTCACTTACACTGTTTACCTGGTAACATGTCCCGTGTGTATTAAACAATCAGGGGAACACACTCTCATCACTTATACTGTTCACCTGGTAACATGTCCCGTGTATATTAAACCATCAGGGATCACACTCTCCTCACTTATACTGTTCTGCTGGTGACATGTCCCGGGTGTATTAAACCATCAGGAACACACTCTTCTCACTTATACTGTTGACCTGGTAACATGTCCCGTGCATGTTAAACCATCAGGGGAAAGCCCTCTCCTCACTTATACTGTTCAACTGGTAACATGTCCCGTATATATTAAACCATCAGGGGAACACACTCTCCTCACTTATACTGTTCACCTGGTAACATGTCCCGTGTATATTAAACCATCAGGGGAACACACTCTCCTCACTTATACTGTTCACCTGGTAACATGTCCCGTGTATATTGAACCATCAGGGGAATACAGAATCCTCACTTATACTGTTCACCTGGTAACATGTCCCGTATATATTAAACCATCAGGGGAAAGCCCTCTCCTCACTTATACTGTTCAACTGGTAACATGTCCCATGTTTATTATACCATCAGGGGAACACACTGTCCTCACTTATACTGTTCACCTGGTAACATGTCCCGTGTATATTAAAACATCAGGGGAAAGCACTCTCATCACTTATACTGTTCATCTGCGAACATGTCCCGTGTATATTAAACCATCAGGGGAACACAATCTCCTCACTTATACTGTTCACCTGGCAACATGTCCCGTGCATATTAAACCATCATGGGTAAGCACTCTCCTCACTTATTCTGTTCACCTGGTAATAAGTCCAGTGTATATTAAACCATCACGGGAACACACTCTCCTCACTTATACTGTTCACCTGGTAACATGTCCCGTGCATATTAAACCATCATGGGTAAGCACTCTCCTCACTTATTCTGTTCACCTGGTAATAAGTCCAGTGTATATTAAACCATCAGGGGAACACACTCTCCTCACTTATACTGTTCACCTGGTAACATGTCCCGTGTATTTTTAACAATCAGGGGAACACACTCTCCTCACTTATACTGTTCACCTGGCAACATGTCCCGTGTATATTAAACCATCAGGGGAACACACTCTCCTCACTTATACTGTTCACCTGGCAACATGTCCCGTGTATATTAAACCATCAGGGGAACACATTCTCCTCACTTATACTGTTCACCTGCTAACATGTCCCGTGTATATTAAGTCATCAGGGGAACACACTCTCCTCACTTATACTGTTCACCTGCTAAAATGTCCCGTGTATATTAAACCATCAGGGGAAAGCCCTCTCCTCACTTACAATGTTCAGCTGGTAACATGTCCCGTGGAGATTATACCATCAGGGGAACACACTCTCCTCACTTATACTGTTCACCTGCTAAAATGTCCCGTGTATATTAAACCATCAGGGGAAAGCCCTCTCCTCACTTACACTGTTCAGCTGGTAACATGTCCCGTGGAGATTATACCATCAGGGGAACACACTCTCCTCACTTATACTGTTCACCTGGTAACATGTCCCGTGTATATTAAACCATCAGGGGAAAGCCCTCTCCTCACTTATGCTGTTCAGCTGGGAACATGTCCCGTGTATATTAAACCATCAGGGGAAAGCCCTCTCCTCACTTATACTGTTCACCAGCTAACTTGTCCCGTGTATATTGAACCATCAGGGGAATACAGTATCCTCACTTATACTGTTCACCTGGTAACATGTCCCTTGTTTTTTAAAACATCAGGGGAATACACTCTCCTCACTTATACTGTTCTGCTGGTAACATGTCCCATGTTCATTAAAACATCAGGGGAAAGCACTCTCATCACTTATACTGTTCACCTGGTAACATGTCCCGTGTATATTATACCATCAGGGGAACACACTCTCCTCACTTATCCTGTTCACCTGGTAACATGTCCCGTGCATATTAAACCATCATGGGTAAGCCCTCTCCTCACTTATACTGTTCACCTGGTAACATGTCCCGTGTATATTATACCATCAGGGGAACACACTCTTCTCACTTTTGCTGTTCACCTGGTAACATGTCCCGTGTTTATTAAACCATCAGGGGAAAGCACTCTCCTCACTTATAATGTTCACCTGGTAACATGTCCCGTGTATATTTAACCATCAGGGGAACACACTCTCCTCACTTATGCTGTTCACCTGGTATCATGTCCTGTGTATAATAAACCATCAGGGGAACACACTCTCCTCAATTATACTGTTCACCTGGTAACATGTCCCGTGTATATTAAACCATGAGGGGAACACACTCTCTTCACTTATACTCTTCACCTGGTAACATGTCCCGTGTATATTAAACCATGAGGGGAACACACTCTCTTCACTTATACTCTTCACCTGGTAACATGTCCCGTGTATATTAAACCATCAGGGGAACTCACTCTCCTCACTTATACTGTTCACCTGGTAACATGTCCCGTGTAAATTAAACCATCAGGGGAAAGCCCTCTCCTCACTTATGCTGTTTCGCTGGTAACATGTCCCGTGTATATTATACCATCAGGGGAACAAACTCTCCTCACTTATACTGTTCACCTGGTAACATGTCCCGTGTATATTAAACCATCAGGGGAACACACTTTCCTCACTTATACTGTTCACCTGGGAACATGTCCCGTGTATATTATACCATCAGGGGAACAAACTCTCCTCACTTATACTGTTCACCTGGTAACATGTCCCGTGTATATTAAACCATCTGGGGAACACACTCTCCTCACTTATACTGTTCACCAGCTAACATGTCCCGTGTATATTGAACCATCAGGGGAATACAGTATCCTCACTTATACTGTTCACCTGGTAACATGTCCCATATATATTAAACCATCAGGGGAACACACTCTCCTCACTTTTGCTGTTCACCTGGTAACATGTCCCGTGTTTATTAAACCATCAGGGGAAAGCACTCTCCTCACTTATACTGTTCACCTGGTAACATGTCCCGTGTATATTAAACCATCAGGGGAACACTCTCTCCTCACTTATGCTGTTCACCTGGTATCATGTCCTGTGTATATTAAACCATCAGGGGAACACACTCTCCTCACTTATACTGTTCACCTGATGACATGTCCCGGGTATATTAAACAATCAGGGGAACACACTCTCCTCACTTATACTGTTCACCTGGTATCATGTCCTGTGTATAGTAAACCATCAGGGGAACAGACTCTCCTCACTTATACTGTTCACCTGTTGACATGTCCTGTTTGTATTAAACCATCAGGGGAACACACTCTTCTCACTGATACTGTTGACCTGGAAACATGTCCCGTGCATGTTAAACCATCAGGGGAACACACTCTCCTCACATATACTGTTCACCTGGTAACATGTCCCATGTATATTAAACCATCAGGGGAGCACATTCTCCTCACTTATACTGTTCACCTGGTAACATGTCCCGTGTATATTAAACCATCAGGGGAAAGCCCTCTCCTCACTTATTCTGTTCACCTGGTAACATGTCCCGTGTATATTGAACCATCAGGGGAATACAGTCTCATCACTTATACTGTTCACCTGGTTACATGTCCCGTGTATATTAAACCATCAGGGGAACACACTCTTCTCACTTATACTGTTCACCTGGTAACATGTCCCGTGTATATTAAACCATCAGGGGAACACACTCTCCTCACTGATACTGTTCACCTGCGAACATGTCCCGTGTATATTAAACAATGAGGGGAACACACTCTCCTCACTTATTCTGTTCACCTGGTAACATGTCCCGTGTATATTAAACCATCAGGGGAACACACTCTTCTCACTTATACTGTTCACCTGGTAACATCTCCCGTGTATATTAAACCATCAGGGGAACACACTCTCCTCACTGATACTGTTCACCTGCGAACATGTCCCGTGTATATTAAACAATGAGGGGAACACACTCTCCTCACTTATTCTGTTCACCTGGTAACATGTCCCGTGTATATTAAACAATCAGGGGAACACACTCTCCTCACTTATACTGTTCACCTGGTGACATGTCCTGTTTGTTTAAACCATCAGGGGAACTCACTCTCCTCACTTACACTGTTTACCTGGTAACATGTCCCGTGTATATTAAACCATCAGGGGAACTCACTCTCCTCACTTATACTGTTCACCTGGTGACATGTCCTGTTTGTTTAAACCATCAGGGGAACTCACTCTCCTCACTTACACTGTTTACCTGGTAACATGTCCCGTGTATATTAAACCATCAGGGGAACTCACTCTCCTCACTTACACTGTTTACCTGGTAACATGTCCCGTGTATATTAAACCATCAGGGGAACTCACTCTCCTCACTTATTCTGTTCACCTGGTAACATGTCCCGTGTATATTAAACAATCAGGGGAACACACTCTCCTCACTTATACTGTTCACCTGGTGACATGTCCTGTTTGTTTAAACCATCAGGGGAACTCACTCTCCTCACTTACACTGTTTACCTGGTAACATGTCCCGTGTGTATTAAACAATCAGGGGAACACACTCTCTTCACTTATACTGTTCACCTGGTAACATGTCCCGTGTATATTAAACAATCAGGGGAACACACTCTCCTCACTTATACTGTTCACCTGGTAACATGTCCCGTGTGTATTAAACCATCAGGGGAACACACTCTCCTCACTTATACTGTTCACCTGGTAACATGTCCCGTGTATATTAAACCATCAGGGGATCACACTCTCCTCACTTATACTGTTCACCTGGTGACATGTCCCGGGTGTATTAAACCATCAGGGGAACACACTCTTCTCACTTATACTGTTGACCTGGTAACATGTCCCGTGCATGTTAAACCATCAGGGGAACACACTCTCCTCACTTATACTGTTCACCTGGTAACATGTCCCGTGTATATTGAACCATCAGGGGAATACAGTCTCATCACTTATACTGTTCACCTGGTAACATGTCCCGTGTATATTAAACCATTAGGGGAACACACTCTCCTCACTTATACTGTTCACCTGGTAACATGTCCCGTGTATATTAAACCATCAGGGGAAAGCCCTCTCCTCACTGATACTGTTCAGTTGGTAACATGTCCCGTATATATTAAACCATCAGGGGAAAGCCCTCTCCTCACTTATACTGTTCACCAGCTAACATGTCCCGTGTATATTGAACCATCAGGGGAATACAGAATCCTCACTTATACTGTTCACCTGGTAACATGTCCCGTATATATTAAACCATCAGGGGAAAGCCCTCTCCTCACTTATACTGTTCAACTGGTAACATGTCCCATGTTTATTATACCATCAGGGGAACACACTGTCCTCACTTATACTGTTCACCTGGTAACATGTCCCATGTTTATTATACCATCAGGGGAACACACTCTCCTCACTTATACTGTTCACCTGGTAACATGTCCCGTGCATATTAAACCATCATGGGTAAGCCCTCTCCTCACTTATTCTGTTCACCTGGTAATAAGTCCAGTGTATATTAAACCATCAGGGGAACACACTTTTCTCACTTATACTGTTCACCTGGTAACAGGTCCCGTGTATATTAAACCATCTGGGGAACACACTGTCCTCACTTATACTGTTCACCTGGTAACATTTTCCGTGTATATTAAACAATGAGGGGAACACACTCTCCTCACTTATACTCGTCACCTTGTAACATGTCCCACGTATATTAAGCAATCAGGGGAACAGGCTCTCTTCTCTTATACTGTTCACCTGGTAACATGTCCCATGTATATTAGACCATCAGGGGAACACACTCTCCTCACTTCTACTCTTCACCTGGTAACATGTCTTGTGTATATTAAACCATCAGGGGAAAACAGTCTCCTCACTTATACTGTTCACCTGGTAACATGTCCCGTGTATATTAAACCATCAGGGGAACACATTCTCCTCACTTATACTGTTCACCTGCTAACATGTCCCATGTATATTAAGTCATCAGGGGAACACACTCTCCTCACTTATACTGTTCACCTGCTAAAATGTCCCGTGTATATTAAACCATCAGGGGAAAGCCCTCTCCTCACTTACACTGTTCAGCTGGTAACATGTCCCGTGGAGATTATACCATCAGAGGAAGACACTCTCCTCACTTATACTGTTCACCTGGTAACATGTCCCGTGTATATTAAACCATCAGGGGAAAGCCCTCTCCTCACTTATGCAGTTCAGCTGGGAACATGTCCCGTGTATATTAAACCATCAGGGGAAAGCCCTCTCCTCACTTATACTGTTCACCAGCTGACATGTCCCGTGTATATTGAACCATCAGGGGAATACAGTATCCTCACTTATAGTGTTCACCTGGTAACATGTCCCGTATATATTAAACCATCAGGGGAACACATTACCCTCACTTATACTGTTCACCTGGTAACATGTCCCTTGTTTTTTAAAACATCAGGGGAATACACTCTCCTCACTTATACTGTTCTGCTGGTAACATGTCCCATGTTTATTATACCATCAGGGGAACACACTGTCCTCACTTATACTGTTCACCTGGTAACATGTCCCGTGTATATTAAAACATCAGGGGAAAGCACTCTCATCACTTATACTGTTCTCCTGGTAACATGTCCCGTGTATATTAAACCATCAGGGGAACTCACTCTCCTCACTTATACTGTTCACCTGGTAACAAGTCCCGTGAATATTAAAACATCATGGGTAAGCCCTCTCCTCACTTATACTGTTCACCTGGTAACATGTCCCGTGCATATTAAAACATCATGGGTAAGCCCTCTCCTCACTTATACTGTTCACCTGGTAACATGTCCCGTGTATATTATACCATCAGGGGAACACACTCTCCTCACTTTTGCTGTTCACCTGGTAACATGTCCCGTGTTTATTAAACCATCAGGGGAAAGCACTCTCCTCACTTATACTGTTCACCTGGTAACATGTCCCGTGTATATTAAAACATCAGCGGAACACACTCTCCTCACTTATGCTGTTCACCTGGTATCATGTCCTGTGTATATTAAACCATCAGGGGAACACACTCACCTCACTTATACTGTTCACCTGATGACATGTCCCGGTTATATTAAACAATCAGGGGAACACACTCTCCTCACTTATACTGTTCACCTGGTATCATGTCCTGTGTATAGTAAACCATCAGGGGAACAGACTCTCCTCACTTATACTGTTCACCTGTTGACATGTCCTGTTTGTATGAAACCATCAGGGGATCACACTCTCCTCACTTATACTGTTGAACTGGTAACATGTCCCGTGCATGTTAAACCATCAGGGGAACACACTCTCCTCACTTTTACTGTTCACCTGGTAACATGTCCCATGTATATTAAACCATCAGGGGAACACACTCTCCTCACTTATACTGTTGACCTGGTAACATGTCCCGTGCATGTTAAACCATCAGGGGAACACACTCTCCTCACTTATACTGTTCACCTGGTAACATGTCCCATGTATATTAAACCATCAGGGGAACACACTCTCCTCACTTATACTGTTCACCTGGTAACATGTCCCGTGTATATTAAACCATCAGGGGAAAGCCCTCTCCTCACTTACTCTGTTCACCTGGTAATAAGTCCCGTGTATATTAAACCATCAGGGGAAAGCCCTCTCCTCACTTACTCTGTTCACCTGGTAATAAGTCCCGTGTATATTATACCATCAGGGGAACACACTCTCCTCACTTATACTGTTCACCTGGTAACATGTCCCGTGTATATTAAACGATCTGGGGAACACACTCTCCTCACTTATACTGTTCACCTGGTAACATGTCCCGTGTATTTTTAACAATCAGGGGTAGACACTCTCCTCACTTATAATGTTCACCTCGTAACATGTCCCGTATATATTGAACCATCAGGGGAATACAGTATCCTCACTTATACTGTTCACCTGGTAACATGTCCCGTATATATCAAACCATCAGGGGAAAGCCCTCTCCTCACTTATACTGTTCAACTGGTAACATGTCCCGTATATATTAAACCATCAGGGGAAAGCCCTCTCCTCACTTATACTGTTCACCTGGTAACATGTCCCGTGTATATTAAACCATCAGGGGAAAGCCCTCTCCTCACTTATGCAGTTCAGCTGGGAACATGTCCCGTGTATATTAAACCATCAGGGGAAAGCCCTCTCCTCACTTATACTGTTCACCAGCTGACATGTCCCGTGTATATTGAACCATCAGGGGAATACAGTATCCTCACTTATAGTGTTCACCTGGTAACATGTCCCGTATATATTAAACCATCAGGGGAACACATTACCCTCACTTATACTGTTCACCTGGTAACATGTCCCTTGTTTTTTAAAACATCAGGGGAATACACTCTCCTCACTTATACTGTTCTGCTGGTAACATGTCCCATGTTTATTATACCATCAGGGGAACACACTGTCCTCACTTATACTGTTCACCTGGTAACATGTCCCGTGTATATTAAAACATCAGGGGAAAGCACTCTCATCACTTATACTGTTCTCCTGGTAACATGTCCCGTGTATATTAAACCATCAGGGGAACTCACTCTCCTCACTTATACTGTTCACCTGGTAACAAGTCCCGTGAATATTAAAACATCATGGGTAAGCCCTCTCCTCACTTATACTGTTCACCTGGTAACATGTCCCGTGCATATTAAAACATCATGGGTAAGCCCTCTCCTCACTTATACTGTTCACCTGGTAACATGTCCCGTGTATATTATACCATCAGGGGAACACACTCTCCTCACTTTTGCTGTTCACCTGGTAACATGTCCCGTGTTTATTAAACCATCAGGGGAAAGCACTCTCCTCACTTATACTGTTCACCTGGTAACATGTCCCGTGTATATTAAAACATCAGCGGAACACACTCTCCTCACTTATGCTGTTCACCTGGTATCATGTCCTGTGTATATTAAACCATCAGGGGAACACACTCACCTCACTTATACTGTTCACCTGATGACATGTCCCGGTTATATTAAACAATCAGGGGAACACACTCTCCTCACTTATACTGTTCACCTGGTATCATGTCCTGTGTATAGTAAACCATCAGGGGAACAGACTCTCCTCACTTATACTGTTCACCTGTTGACATGTCCTGTTTGTATGAAACCATCAGGGGATCACACTCTCCTCACTTATACTGTTGAACTGGTAACATGTCCCGTGCATGTTAAACCATCAGGGGAACACACTCTCCTCACTTTTACTGTTCACCTGGTAACATGTCCCATGTATATTAAACCATCAGGGGAACACACTCTCCTCACTTATACTGTTGACCTGGTAACATGTCCCGTGCATGTTAAACCATCAGGGGAACACACTCTCCTCACTTATACTGTTCACCTGGTAACATGTCCCATGTATATTAAACCATCAGGGGAACACACTCTCCTCACTTATACTGTTCACCTGGTAACATGTCCCGTGTATATTAAACCATCAGGGGAAAGCCCTCTCCTCACTTACTCTGTTCACCTGGTAATAAGTCCCGTGTATATTAAACCATCAGGGGAAAGCCCTCTCCTCACTTACTCTGTTCACCTGGTAATAAGTCCCGTGTATATTATACCATCAGGGGAACACACTCTCCTCACTTATACTGTTCACCTGGTAACATGTCCCGTGTATATTAAACGATCTGGGGAACACACTCTCCTCACTTATACTGTTCACCTGGTAACATGTCCCGTGTATTTTTAACAATCAGGGGTAGACACTCTCCTCACTTATAATGTTCACCTCGTAACATGTCCCGTATATATTGAACCATCAGGGGAATACAGTATCCTCACTTATACTGTTCACCTGGTAACATGTCCCGTATATATCAAACCATCAGGGGAAAGCCCTCTCCTCACTTATACTGTTCAACTGGTAACATGTCCCGTATATATTAAACCATCAGGGGAAAGCCCTCTCCTCACTTATACTGTTCACCAGCTAACATGTCCCGTGTATATTGAACCATCAGGGGAATACAGTATCCTCACTTATACTGTTCACCTGGTAACATGTCCCGTATATATTAAACCAACAGGGGAAAGCGCTCTCCTCACTTATACTGTTCAACTGGTAACATGTCCCATGTTTATTATACCATCAGGGGAACACACTGTCCTCACTTATACTGTTCACCTGGTAACATGTCCCTTGTATATTAAAACATCAGGGGAAAGCACTCTCATCACTTATACTGTTCACCTGGTAACATGTCCCGTGCATATTAAACCATCATGGGTAAGCCCTCTCCTCACTTATACTGTTCACCTGGTAACATGTCCCGTGTATATTATACCATCAGGGGAGCACACTCTCCTCTCTTTTGCTGTTCACCTGGTAACATGTCCCGTGTTTATTAAACCATCAGGGGAAAGCACTCTCCTCACTTATACTGTTCACCTGGTAACATGTCCCGTGTATATTTAACCATCAGGGGAACACACTCTCCTCACTTTTGCTGTTCACCTGGTAACATGTCCCGTGTTTATTAAACCATCAGGGGAAAGCACTCTCCTCACTTATACTGTTCACCTGGTAACATGTCCCGTGTATATTTAACCATCAGGGGAACACACTCTCCTCACTTATACTGTTCACCTGGTAACATGTCCCGTGTATATTAAACCATCAGGGGAACACACTCTCTTCACTTATACTCTTCACCTGGCAACATGTCCCGTGTGTATTAAACAATCAGGGGAAAGCACTCTCCTCACTTTTACTGTTCACCTGGTAACATGTCCCGTGTATATTAAACAATCAGGGGAACTCACTCTCCTCACTTATACTGTTCACCTGGTAACATGTCTCGTGTATATTATACCATCAGGGGAACACACTCTCCTCACTTTTGCTGTTCACCTGGTAACATGTCCCGTGTTTATTAAACCATCAGGGGAAAGCCCTCTCCTCACTTATGCTGTTCAGCTGGCAACATGTCCCGTGTATATTATACCATCAGGGGAACAAACTCTCCTCACTTATACTGTTCACCTGGTAACATGTCCCGTGTATATTAAACCATCAGGGGAACACACTTTCCTCACTTATACTGTTCACCTGGGAACATGTCCCGTGTATATTATACCATCAGGGGAACAAACTCTCCTCACTTATACTGTTCACCTGGTAACATGTCCCGTGTATATTAAACCATCTGGGGAACACACTCTCCTCACTTATACTGTTCACCAGCTAACATGTCCCGTGTATATTAAACCATCAGGGGAAAGCCCTCTCCTCACTTATACTGTTCACCTGGTAACATGTCCCGTGTATATTAAACCATCAGGGGAACACACTTTCCTCACTTATACTGTTCACCTGGGAACATGTCCCGTGTATATTATACCATCAGGGGAACAAACTCTCCTCACTTATACTGTTCACCTGGTAACATGTCCCGTGTATATTAAACAATGAGGGGAACACACTCTCCTCACTTATACTCTTCACCTGGTGACACGTCCCGTGCGTGTTAAACCATCAGGGGAACACACTCTCCTCACTTATACTGTTCACCTGGTAACTTGTCCCGTGTATATTAAACCATCAGGGGAACACATTCTCCTAACTTATACTTTTCACCTGGTAACATGTCCCGTGTATATTAAACCATCAGGGGAACACATTCTCCTCACTTATACCGTTCACCTGGTAACATGTCCCACGTATATTAAGCAATCAGGGGAACAGTCTCTCTTCACTTACACTGTTCACCTGGTAACATGTTCCATGTATATTAAACGATCAGGGGAACACACTCTCTTCACATATAATGTTCACCTGGTAACATGTCCCGTGTATATTAGACCATCAGGGGAACACACTCTCCTCACTTATACTGTTCACCTGGTAACTTGTCCCGTGTATATTAAACAATCAGGGGAACACACTCTCCTAACTTATACATTTCACCTGGTAACATGTCCCGTGTATATTAAACCATCAGGGGAACACATTCTCCTCACTTACACTGTTCACCTGGTAACATGTCCCGTGTATATTCAACCATTAGAATAACACACTCTCCTCACTTATACTGTTCACCTGGTGACACGTCCCCTGCCTGTTAAACCATCATGGGAACACACTCTCCTCACTTATACTGTTCACCTGGTAACATGTCCCATGTATATTGAAGCATCAGGTGAATACAGTCTCATCACTTATACTGTTCACCTGGTAACATGTCCCGTGTATATTAAACCATCAGGGGAACACACTCTCCTCACTAACACTGTTCACCTGGTAACATGTCCCGTGTATATTAAACCATCAGGGGAATACATTCTCCTCACTTATGGTGTTCACCTGGTAACATGTCCTGTTTGTATTAAACCATCAGGGGAACACACTCTCCTCACTTATACTCTTCACCTGGTAACATGTCCTGTGTATATTAATCAATCAGGGGAACTCACTCTCCTCACTTATACTGTTCACCAGCTAACACCCGTGTATATTGAATCATCAGGGGAATACAGTATTCTCACTTATACTCTTCACCTGGTAACATGTCCCGTGTATATTAAACCATCAGGGGAACACACTCTCCTCACTTATACTGTTCACCTGGTGACACGTCCCGTGTATATTAAACCATCAGGGGAACACATTCTCCTCACTTATACTGTTCACCTGGGAACTTGTCCCGTGTATATTAAACCATCAGGGGAACACACTCTCCTCACTTATACTCTTCACCTGGTAACATGTCCTGTGTATATTAATCAATCAGGGGAACTCACTCTCCTCACTTATACTGTTCACCAGCTAACACCCGTGTATATTGAATCATCAGGGGAATACAGTATTCTCACTTATACTCTTCACCTGGTAACATGTCCCGTGTATATTAAACCATCAGGGGAACACACTCTCCTCACTTATACTGTTCACCTGGTGACACGTCCCGTGTATATTAAACCATCAGGGGAACACACTCTCCTCACTTATACTGTTCACCTGGTGACACGTCCCGTGTATATTAAACCATCAGGGGAACACATTCTCCTCACTGATACTGTTCACCTGCTAACATGTCCCGTGTATATTAAACAATCAGGGGAACACACTCTCCTAACTTATACTGTTCACCTGCTAACATGTCCCGTGTATATTAAACAATCAGGGGAACACACTCTCCTAACTTATACTTTTCACCTGGTAACATGTCCCGTGTATATTAAACCATCAGGGGAACACATTCTCCTCACTTATACTGTTCACCTGGTAACATGTCCTGTGTATATTAAACCATCAGGGGAACACAGTCTCCTCACTTATACTGTTCACCTGCTAACATGTCCCGTGTATATTAAACCATCAGGGGAACACACTCTCCTCACTTATTCTGTTCACCTGCTAACATGTCCCGTGTATATTAAACCATCAGGGGATTACATTCTCCTCACTTATACTGTTCACCTGGTAACATGTCCCCTGCCTGTTAAACCATCAGGGGAACACACTCTCCTCACTTTTACTGTTCACCTGGTAACATATCCCGTCAGTATTAAACAATCATTGGATCACACTCTCCTCACTTATACTGTTCACCTGGTAACATGTCCCGTGTGTATTAAACCATCATGGGAACACACTCTCCTCACTTATACTGTTCACCTGGTAACATGTCCCGTGCATGTTAAACCATCAGGGGAACTCACTCTCCTCACTTATACTGTTCACCTGGTAACATGTCCCCTGCCAGTTAAACCATCATGGGAACACACTCTCCTCACTTATACTGTTCACCTGGTAACATGTCCCATGTGTATTAAACCATGAGGGGAACACACTCTCCTCACTTATACTGTTCACCTGGTAACATGTCCCGTGTATATTAAACCATCAGGGGAACAACACTCTCCTCACTTATACTGTTCACCTGCTAACATGTCCCGTGTATATTAAACCATCAGGGGAAAGCCCTCTCCTCACTTATACTGTTCAGCTGGTAACATGTCCCGTCTATATTAAACCATCAGGGGAACAACACTCTCCTCACTTATACTGTTCACCTGCTAACATGTCCCGTGTATATTAAAACATCAGGGGAAAGCCTTCTCCTCACTTATACTGTTCAGCTGGTAACATGTGCCGCGTATATTATACCATCAGGGGAACTCACTCTCCTCACTTATACTGTTCACCTGGTATCATGTCCCGTGTATTTTTAACCATCAGGGGAACTCACTCTCCTCACTTATACTGTTCACCTGGTAACATGTCCCTTGTATATTAAACCATCAGGGGAAAGCCCTCTCCTCACTTATACTGTTCAGCTGGTAACATGTCCCGTGTATATTAAACCATCAGGGGAACACACTCTCCTCACTTATACTGTTCACCAGCTAACATGTCCCGTGTATATTGAACCATGAGGGGAATACAGTTTCCTCACTTATACTGTTCACCTGGTAACATGTCCCATGTATATTAAACCATCAGGGGAAAGCCCTCTCCTCACTTATACTGTTCAGCTGGTAACATGTCCCGTCTATATTATACCATCAGGGGAACACACTGTCCTCACTTATGCTGTTCACCTGGTAACATGTCCCGTGTATATTAAAACATCAGGGGAAAGCCTTCTCCTCACTTATACTGTTCAGCTGGTAACATGTGCCGCGTATATTATACCATCAGGGGAACTCACTCTCCTCACTTATACTGTTCACCTGGTATCATGTCCCGTGTATTTTTAACCATCAGGGGAACTCACTCTCCTCACTTATACTGTTCACCTGGTAACATGTCCCTTGTATATTAAACCATCAGGGGAAAGCCCTCTCCTCACTTATACTGTTCAGCTGGTAACATGTCCCGTGTATATTAAATCATCAGGGGAACACACTCTCCTCACTTATACTGTTCATCTGGTAACATGTCCCCTGTATATTAAACCATCAGGGGAATACATTCTCCTCACTTATACTGTTCACCTGCTAACATGTCCCGTGTATATTAAACCATCAGGGGAATACATTCTCCTCACTTATACTGTTCACCTGCTAACATGTCCTGTGTATATTAAATCATCAGGGGAACACACTCTCCTCACTTATACTGTTCATCTGGTAACATGTCCCCTGTATATTAAACCATCAGGGGAATACATTCTCTTCACTTATACTGTTCACCTGGTAACATGTCCCCTGCCTGTTAAACCATCAGGGGAACACACTCTCCTCACTTATACTGTTCACCTGGTAACATGTCCCATGTATATTAAACCATCAGGGGAACACATTCTCCTCACTTATACTGTTTCCCTGGTAACATGTCCTGTGTATATTAAACCATCAGGGGAACACACTCTCCTCACTTATACTGTTCACCTGGTAACATGTCCCGTGTATATTAAACCATCAGGGGAACACATTCTCCTCACTTATACTGTTCACCTGGTAACATGTCCCTTGTATATTAAACCATCAGGGGAAAGCCCTCTCCTCACTTATTCTGTTCACCTGGTAATAAGTCCCGTGTATATTAAACCATCAGGGGAACACACTCTCCTCACTTATACTGTTCACCTGGTAACATGTCCCGTGTATATTAAACCATCAGGGGAACACATTCTCCTCACTTATACTGTTTCCCTGGTAACATGTCCTGTGTATATTAAACCATCAGGGGAACACACTCTCCTCACTTATACTGTTCACCTGGTAACATGTCCCGTGTATATTAAACCATCAGGGGAATACATTCGCCTCACTTATACTGTTCACCTGCTACGATGTCCCGTGTATATTAAACCGTCAGGGGAACAACACTCGCCTCACTTATACTGTTCACCTGCTAACATGTCCCGTGTATATTAAACCATCAGGGGAAAGCCCTCTCCTCACTTATACTGTTCAGCTGGTAACATGTCCCGTCTATACTATACCATCAGGGGAACACACTCTCCTCACTTATACTGTTCACCTGGTAACATGTCCCGTGTATATTAAACCATCAGGGGAAAGCCCTCTCCTCACTTATACTGTTCAGCTGGTAACATGTCCCGTGTATATTAAACCATCAGGGGAATACATTCTCCTCACTTATACTGTTCACCAGCTAACATGTCCCGTGTATATTGAACCATGAGGGGAATACAGTTTCCTCACTTATACTGTTCACCTGGTAACATGTCCCATGTATATTAAACCATCAGGGGAAAGCCCTCTCCTCACTTATACTGTTCAGCTGGTAACATGTCCCGTGTATATTAAACCATCAGGGGAACACATTCTCCTCACTTATACTGTTTCCCTGGTAACATGTCCTGTGTATATTAAACCATCAGGGGAACACACTCTCCTCACTTACACTGTTCACCTGGTAACATGTCCCGTGTATATTAAACCATCAGGGGAATACATTCGCCTCACTTATACTGTTCACCTGCTACCATGTCCCGTGTATATTAAACCATCAGGGGAACAACACTCGCCTCACTTATACTGTTCACCTGCTAACATGTCCCGTGTATATTAAACCATCAGGGGAAAGCCCTCTCCTCACTTATACTGTTCAGCTGGTAACATGTCCCGTCTATATTATACCATCAGGGGAACACATTCTCCTCGCTTATACTGTTCACCTGGTAACATGTCCCGTGAATATTAAACCATCAGGGGAACTCACTCTCCTCACTTATACTGTTCACCTGGTATCATGTCCCGTGTATTTTTAACCATCAGGGGAACTCACTCTCCTCACTTATACTGTTCACCTGGTAACATGTCCCTTGTATATTAAACCATCAGGGGAAAGCCCTCTCCTCACTTATACTGTTCAGCTGGTAACATGTCCCGTGTATATTAAATCATCAGGGGAACACACTCTCCTCACTTATACTGTTCACCTGGTAACATGTCCCGTGTCTATTAAACCATCAGGGGAATACATTCTAGTCACTTATACTGTTCACCTGGTAACATGTCCCGTGTATATTAAACCATCAGGGGAATACATTCTCCTCACTTATTCTGTTCACCTGCTAACATGTCCCCTGCCTGTTAAACCATCATGGGAACACACTCTCCTCACTTATACTGTTGACCTGGTAACATGTCCCGTCAGTATTAAACAATCATTGGATCACACTCTCCTCACTTATACTGTTCAGCTGGTAACATGGCCCGTGTATATTAAACCATCAGGGGAATACATTCTCCTCACTTATACTGTTCACCTGGTAGCATGTCCCGTGAATATTAAACCATCAGGGGAACTCACTCTCCTCACTTATACTGTTCACCTGGTAACATGTCCTGTTTGTATTAAACCATCAAGGGAACTCACTCTCCTCACCTACACTGTTTACCTGGTAACATGTCCCGTGTGTATTAAACCATCAGGGGATCACACTCTCTTCACTTATACTCTTCACCTGGTAACATGTCCTGTGTATATTAATCCATCAGGGGAACACACTCTCCTCACTTATACTGTTCACATGGTAACATGTCCCGTGTATATTAAAACATCAGGGGAAAGCCTTCTCCTCACTTATACTGTTCAGCTGGTAACATGTGCCGTGTATATTAAACCATCAGGGGAACACACTCTCCTCACTTATACTGTTCACCTGGTAACATGTCCCGTGTATATTAAACCATCAGGGGAATACATTCTCCTCACTTATACTGTTCACCTGCTAACATGTCCCTTGTATATTAAACCATCAGGGGAAAGCCCTCTCCTCACTTATACCGTTCAGCTGGTAACATGTCCCGTGTATATTAAATCATCAGGGGAACACACTCTCCTCACTTATACTGTTCATCTGGTAACATGTCCCGTGTATATTAAACCATCAGGGGAATACATTCTCCTCACTTATACTGTTCACCTGCTAACATGTCCCGTGTATATTAAACCATCAAGGGAATACATTCTCCTCACTTATACTGTTCACCTGCTAACATGTCCTGTGTCTATTAAACCATCAGGGGAATACATTCTCTTCACTTATACTGTTCACCTGGTAATATGTCCCCTGCCTGTTAAACGATCAGGGGAACACACTCTCCTCACTTATACTGTTCACCTGGTAACATGTCCCCTGCCTGTTAAACCATCATGGGAAGACACTCTCCTCACTTATTCTGTTCACCTGGTAATAAGCCCGTGTATATTAAACAATCAGGGGAACACACTCTCCTCACTTATACTTTTCACCTGGTAACATGTCCCGTGTATATTAAACCATCAGGGGAATACATTCTCCTCACTTATACTGTTCACCTGCTAACATGTCCCTTGTATATTAAACCATCAGGGGAAAGCCCTCTCCTCACTTATACCGTTCAGCTGGTAACATGTCCCGTGTATATTAAATCATCAGGGGAACACACTCTCCTCACTTATACTGTTCATCTGGTAACATGTCCCGTGTATATTAAACCATCAGGGGAATACATTCTCCTCACTTATACTGTTCACCTGCTAACATGTCCCGTGTATATTAAACCATCAAGGGAATACATTCTCCTCACTTATACTGTTCACCTGCTAACATGTCCTGTGTCTATTAAACCATCAGGGGAATACATTCTCTTCACTTATACTGTTCACCTGGTAATATGTCCCCTGCCTGTTAAACGATCAGGGGAACACACTCTCCTCACTTATACTGTTCACCTGGTAACATGTCCCCTGCCTGTTAAACCATCATGGGAAGACACTCTCCTCACTTATTCTGTTCACCTGGTAATAAGCCCGTGTATATTAAACAATCAGGGGAACACACTCTCCTCACTTATACTTTTCACCTGGTAACATGTCCCGTGAGTATTAAACCATCAGGGGAACACATTCTCCTCACTTATACTGTTTCCCTGGTAACATGTCCTGTGTATATTAAACCATCAGGGGAACACACTCTCCTCACTTATACTGTTCACCTGGTAACATGTCCCGTGTATATTAAACCATCAGGGGAATACATTCGCCTCACTTATACTGTTCACCTGCTACCATGTCCCGTGTATATTAAACCATCAGGGGAACACACTCTCCTCACTTATACTGTTCTCCTGCTAACATGTCCCGTGTATATTCAACCATCAGGGAAAAGCCCTCTCCTCACCTATACTGTTCAGCTGGTAACATGTCCCGTCTATATTATACCATCAGGGGAACACACTCTCCTCACTTATACTGTTCACCTGGTAACATGTCCCGTGTATATTAAACCATCAGGGGAAAGCCCTCTCCTCACTTATACTGTTCAGCTGGTAACATGTCCCGTGTATATTAAACCATCAGGGGAATACATTCCCCTCACTTATACTGTTCACCAGCTAACATGTCCCGTGTATATTAAACCATCAGGGGAAAGCCCTCTCCTCACTTATACTGTTCAGCTGGTAACATGTCCCGTGTATATTATACCATCAGGGGAACACACTGTCCTCACTTATACTGTTCACCTGGTAACATGTCCCGTGTATATTAAAACATCAGGGGAAAGCCCTCTCCTCACTTATACTGTTCAGCTGGTAACATGTCCCGTGTATATTAAATCATCAGGGGAACACACTCTCCTCACTTATACTGTTCACCTGGTAACATGTCCCGTGTATATTAAACCATCAGGGGAAAGCCCTCTCCTCACTAATACTGTTCACCTGGTATCATGTCCCGTGTATTTTTAACCATCAGGGGAACTCACTCTCCTCACTTATACTGTTCACCTGGTAACATGTCCCTTGTATATTAAACCATCAGGGGAAAGCCCTCTCCTCACTTATACTGTTCAGCTGGTAACATGTCCCGTGTATATTAAATCATCAGGGGAACACACTCTCCTCACTTATACTGTTCACCTGGTAACATGTCCCGTGTATATTAAACCATCAGGGGAATACATTCTCCTCACTTATACTGTTCACCTGCTAACATGTCCCGTGTATATTAAACCATCAGGGGAATACATTTTCCTCACTTATACTGTTCACCTGCTAACATGTCCTGTTTGTATTAAACCATCAGGGGAACTCACTCTCCTCACCTACACTGTTTACCTGGTAACATGTCCCGTGTGTATTAAACCATCAGGGGATCACACTCTCTTCACTTATACTCTTCACCTGGTAACATGTCCTGTGTATATTAATCCATCAGGGGAACACACTCTCCTCACTTATACTGTTCACCTGGTAACATGTCCCTTGTATATTAAACCATCAGTGGAAAGCCCTCTCCTCACCTACACTGTTTACCTGGTAACATGTCCCGTGTGTATTAAACCATCAGGGGATCACACTCTCTTCACTTATACTCTTCACCTGGTAACATGTCCTGTGTATATTAATCCATCAGGGGAACACACTCTCCTCACTTATACTGTTCACCTGGTAACATGTCCCGTGTATATTAAACCATCAGGGGAATACATTCTCCTCACTTATACTGTTCACCTGGTAACATGTCCTGTTTGTATTAAACCATCAGGGGAACTCACTCTCCTCACTTACACTGTTTACCTGGTAACATGTCCCGTGTGTATTAAACCATCAGGGGAACACACTCTCTTCACTTATACTCTTCACCTGGCAACATGTCCCGTGTGTATTAAACAATCAGGGGAACACACTCTCTTCACTTATAATGTTCACCTGGTAACATGTCCTGTGTACATTAAACCATCAGGGGAACACACTCTCCTCACTTATACTGTTCACCTGGTAACATGTCCCGTGTGTATTAAACAATCAGGGGCACACACTCTCCGCACTTATACTGTTCATCTGGTAACATGTCCCGTGTATATTAAACCATCTGGGGAATACACTCTCCTCACTTATACTGTTCACCTGGTAACATGTCCCGTGTGTATTAAACAATCAGGGGAACACACTCTCCTCACTTATACTGTTCACCTGGGGAAATGTCCTGTGTGTATTAAACAATCAGGGGCACACACTCTCCTCACATATACTGTTCATCTGGTAACATGTCCTGTGCATATTAAACCATCAGGGGAACGCATTCTCCTCACTTCTACTCTTCACCTGGTGACACGTCCCGTGCGTCTTAAACCATCAGGGGAACACACTCTCCTCACTTACACTGTTCACGTTGTAACATGTCCCGTGTATATTAAACCATCAGGGGAACACACTCTCCTCACTTAAACTGCTCACCTGGTAACATGTCCCGTGAGTATTAAACAATCAGGGGAACACACTCTCCTGACTTACACTTTTCACCTGGTAACATGTCCTGTGTATATGAGACAATCAGGGGAACACACTCTCTTCACTTATAATATTCACCTGGTAACATGTCCTGTGTATATTAAATCATCAGGGGAATCCATTCTCCTCACTTATACTGTTCACCTGGTAACATGTCCCGTGTATATTAAACCATCAGGGGAACACACTCTCCTCACTTATACAGTTCACCTGGTAACATGTCCCGTGTATATTAAATCATCAGGGGAATACATTCTCCTCACTTCTACTGTTCACCAGCTAACATGTCCCGTGTATATTGAACCATCAGGGGAACACACTCTCCTCACTTATACTGTTCACCTGGTAACATGTCCCTTGTATATTAAACCATCAGGGGAAAGCCCTCTCCTCACTTATACTATTCAGCTGGTAACATATTGCCGTGTATATTATACCATCAGGGGAACACACTCTCCTCACTTATACTTTCACCTGGTAACATGTCCCGTGTACATTAAACCATCAGGGGAATACATTCTCCTCACTTGTACTGTTCACCAGCTAACATGTCCCGTGTATATTGAACCATCAGGGGAATACAGTATCCTCACATATACTGTTCACCTGGTAACATGTCCGGTGTGTATCAAACCATCAGGGGAACACATTCTCCTCACTTATACTGTTCACCTGGTAACATGTCCCTTGTATATTAAAGCATCAGGGGAAAGCCCTCTCCTCACTTATACTGTTCACCTGGTAACATGTCCTTTGTGTATTAAACCATCAGGGGAACACTCTCTCCTCACTTATGCTGTTCACCTGGGGAAATGTCCCGTCAGTATTAAACCATCAGGGGAACACACTCTCCTGACTTATGCTTTTCACCTGTTAACATGTCACGTGTATATTACACCATCAGGGGAACACATTCTCCTCACTGAGACTGTTCAGCTGGTAACATGTCCCGTGTATATTATACCATCAGGGGAACACACTCTCCTCACTTATACTGTTCACCTGGTAACATGTCCCATGCATATTAAACCATCAGGGGAACTCACTCTCCTCACTTATACTGTTCACCTGGTAACATGTCCTGTGTACATTAAACCATCAGGGGAACACACTCTCCTCACTTATACTGTTCACCTGGTAACATGTCCCGTGTGTATTAAACAATCAGGGGCACATACTCTCCTCACTTATACTGTTCACCTGGTAACATGTCCCGTGCATATTAAACCATCAGTGGAACACATTCTCCTCACTTATACTTTTCACCTGGTAACATGTCCTGTGTATATTACACCATCAGGGGAACACACTCTCCTCACTTATACTGTTCACCTGGTAACATGTCCCGTGTATATTAAACCATCAAGGGAACACACTCTCTTCACATATACTGTTCACCTGGTAACATGTCCCGTGTGTATTAAACAATCAGTGGAACACACTCTCCTCACTTCTACTGTTCACGTGGTAACATGTCCCGTTTATATTTAACAATCAGGGGAACACACTCTCCTCACTTATACTGTTCACCTGGTAACATGTCCCGTGTATATTAAACCGTCAGGGGAACACATTCTCCTCACTTATACTGTTCACCTGGTAACATGTCCCGTGTATATTATACCATCATGGGAACACACTCTCTTCACATATACTGTTCACCTGGTAACATGTCCCGTGTATATTAGACCATCAGGGGAAGACACTCTCCTCACTTCTACTCTTCACCTGGTGACATGTCCCATGTATATTAAACCATCAGGGGAAAGCCTTCTCCTCACTTATGCTGTTCAGCTGGTAACATGTCCCGTGTATATTATACCATCAGGGGAACACACTCTCCTCACTTATACTGTTCACCTGTTAACATGTCCCGTGTATATTAAACCATCAGGGGAAAGCCTTCTCCTCACTTATGCTGTTCAGCTGGTAACATGTCCCGTGTATATTAAACCATCAGGGGAACACATTCTCCTCACTTATACTGTTCACCTGGTAACATGTCCCTTGTATATTAAACCATCAGGGGAAAGCCCTCTCCTCACTTATACTGTTCAGCTGGTAACATGTCCCGTGTATATTGAACCATCAGGGGAAAGCCCTCTCCTCACTTATACTGTTCAACTGGTAACATGTCCCTTAGATATTAAACCATCAGGGGAAAGCCCTCTCCTCACTTCTTCTGTTCACCTGGTAACATGTCCCGTGTATATTTTACCATCAGGGGAACACACTGTCCTCACTTATACTGTTCAGCTGGTAACATGTCCCATGTACATTATACCATCAGGGGAACACACTGTCCTCACTTATACTGTTCACCAGATAACATGTCCCGTGTGTAATGAACCATCAGGGGAATACAATATCGTCACTTATACTGTTCAACTGGTAACATGTCCCGTGTATATTAAACTATCAGGGGAACACACTCTCCTCACTTATACTGTTCACCTGGTAACATGTCCCGTGTATATTAAACCATCAGTGGAACACATTCTCCTCACTTATACTGTTCAGCTGGTAACATGTCCCGTGTATATTAAACTATCAGGGGAACACACTCTCCTCACTTATCCTGTTCACCTGGTAACATGTCCCGTGTATATTAAACTATCAGGGGAACACACTCTCCTCACTTATACTGTTCACCTGGTAACATGTCCCGTGTATATTAAACCATCAGTGGAAAACATTCTCCTCACTTATACTGTTCATCTGGTAACATGTCCCGTGTATATTAAACTATCAGGGGAACACACTCTACTCACTTATCCTGTTCACCTGGTAACATGTCCCGTGTATATTAAACTATCAGGGGAACACACTCTCCTCACTTATCCTGTTCACCTGGTAACATGTCCCGTGTATATTAAACCATCAGTGGAACACACTCTCCTCACTTATACTGTTCACCTGGTAACATGTCCCGTGTATATTAAACCATCAGGGGAACACATTCTCCTCACTTATCCTGTTCACCTGGTAACATGTCGCGTGTATATTAAACCATCAGTGGAACACACTCTCCTCACTTATACTGTTCACCTGGTAACATGTCCCGTGTATATTAAACCATCAGTGGAACACACTCTCCTCACTTATACTGTTCACCTGGTAACATGTCCCGTGTATATTAAACAATCAGGGGAACACACTCTCCTCACTTATCCTGTTCACCTGGTAACATGTCCCGTGTATATTAAACCATCAGTGGAACACACTCTCCTCACTTATACTGTTCACCTGGTAACATGTCCCGTGTATATTAAACCATCAGGGGAACACACTCTCCTCACTTATACTGTTCACCTGGTAACATGTCCCGTGTATATTAAACTATCAGGGGAACACACTCTCCTCACTTATCCTGTTCACCTGGTAACATGTCCCGTGTATATTAAACTATCAGGGGAACACACTCTCCTCACTTATACTGTTCACCTGGTAACATGTCCCGTGTATATTAAACCATCAGTGGAACACATTCTCCTCACTTATACTGTTCATCTGGTAACATGTCCCGTGTATATTAAACTATCAGGGGAACACACTCTCCTCACTTATCCTGTTCACCTGGTAACATGTCCCGTGTATATTAAACCATCAGTGGAACACACTCTCCTCACTTATACTGTTCACCTGGTAACATGTCCCGTGTATATTAAACCATCAGGGGAACACATTCTCCTCACTTATCCTGTTCACCTGGTAACATGTCGCGTGTATATTAAACCATCAGTGGAACACACTCTCCTCACTTATACTGTTCACCTGGTAACATGTCCCGTGTATATTAAACCATCAGTGGAACACACTCTCCTCACTTATACTGTTCACCTGGTAACATGTCCCGTGCGTATTAAACCATCAGTGGAACACACTCTCCTCACTTATCCTGTTCACCTGGTAACATGTCCCGTGTATATTAAACCATCAGTGGAACACACTCTCCTCACTTATACTGTTCACCTGGTAACATGTCCCGTGTATATTAAACCATCAGGGGAACACATTCTCCCCACTTATCCTGTTCACCTGGTAACATGTCGCGTGTATATTAAACCATCAGTGGAACACACTCTCCTCACTTATACTGTTCACCTGGTAACATGTCCCGTGTATATTAAACCATCAGTGGAACACACTCTCCTCACTTATACTGTTCACCTGGTAACATGTCCCGTGTATATTAAACAATCAGGGGAACACACTCTCCTCACTTATCCTGTTCACCTGGTAACATGTCCCGTGTATATTAAACCATCAGTGGAACACACTCTCCTCACTTATACTGTTCACCTGGTAACATGTCCCGTGTATATTAAACCATCAGGGGAACACATTCTCCTCACTTATCCTGTTCACCTGGTAACATGTCGCGTGTATATTAAACCATCAGTGGAACACACTCTCCTCACTTATACTGTTCACCTGGTAACATGTCCCGTGTATATTAAACCATCAGTGGAACACACTCTCCTCACTTATACTGTTCACCTGGTAACATGTCCCGTGTATATTAAACAATCAGGGGAACACACTCTCCTCACTTATCCTGTTCACCTGGTAACATGTCCCGTGTATATTAAACCATCAGTGGAACACACTCTCCTCACTTATACTGTTCACCTGGTAACATGTCCCGTGTATATTAAACCATCAGGGGAACACACTCTCCTCACTTATACTGTTCACCTGGTAACATGTCCCGTGTATATTAAACTATCAGGGGAACACACTCTCCTCACTTATCCTGTTCACCTGGTAACATGTCCCATGTATATTAAACTATCAGGGGAACACACTCTCCTCACTTATACTGTTCACCTGGTAACATGTCCCGTGTATATTAAACCATCAGTGGAACACATTCTCCTCACTTATACTGTTCATCTGGTAACATGTCCCGTGTATATTAAACTATCAGGGGAACACACTCTCCTCACTTATCCTGTTCACCTGGTAACATGTCCCGTGTATATTAAACCATCAGTGGAACACACTCTCCTCACTTATACTGTTCACCTGGTAACATGTCCCGTGTATATTAAACCATCAGGGGAACACATTCTCCTCACTTATCCTGTTCACCTGGTAACATGTCGCGTGTATATTAAACCATCAGTGGAACACACTCTCCTCACTTATACTGTTCACCTGGTAACATGTCGCGTGTATATTAAACCATCAGTGGAACACACTCTCCTCACTTATACTGTTCACCTGGTAACATGTCCCGTGTATATTAAACAATCAGGGGAACACACTCTCCTCACTTATACTGTTCACCTGGTAACATGTCCTGTGTATATTAAACAATCAGGGGAACACACTCTCCTCACTTATACTTTTCACCTGGTAACATGTCCTGTGTATATTAAACCATCAGGGGAACACACTCTCCTCACTTATACTGTTCACCTGGGAACATGTCCCGTGTATATTAAACCATCAGGGGAACACATTCTCCTCACTTATACTGTTCACCTGGTAACATGTCATGTGTATATTAAACCATCAGGGGAACACATTCTCCTCACTTATACTGTTCAAATGGTAACATGTCATGTGTATATTAAACCATCAGGGGAACACACTCTCCTCACTTATACTGTTCACCTGGTAACATGTCCCGTGTATATTAAACCATCAGGGGAACACATTCTCCTCACTTATACTGTTCACCTGGTAACATGTCATGTGTATATTAAACCATCAGGGGAACACACTCTCCTCACTTATACTGTTCACCTGGTAACATGTCCCGTGTATATTAAACCATCAGGGGAACACACTCTCTTCACATATACTGTTCACCTGGTAACATGTCCCGTGTGTATTAAACAATCAGGGGAACACACTCTCCTCACTTATACTGTTCACCTGGTAACATGTCCCGTGTATATTAAACCATCAGGGCAACACACTCTCCTCACTTATACTGTTCACCTGGTAACATGTCACGTGTATATTAAACCATCTGGGGAACACACTCTCCTCACTTATACTGTTCACCTGGCAACATGTCCCGTTTATATTTAACAATCAGGGGAACACACTCTCCTCACTTATACTGTTCACCTGGTAACATGTCCCGTGCATATTAAACCATCAGGGGAATACATTCTCCTCACTTATACTGTTCAACTGCTAACATGTCCCGTGTATATTATACCATCAGGGGAACTCAATGTCCTCACTTATACTGTTCACCTGGTAACATGTCCCGTGTATATTAAACCATCAGGGGAACACACTCTCCTCACTTATACTGTTCACCTGGTAACATGTCCCGTGTATATTAAACCATCAGGGAAAAGCCTTCTCCTCACTTATGCTGTTCAGCTGGTGACATGTCCCGTGTATATTATACCATCAGGGGAACACACTCTCCTCACTTATACTGTTCACCTGGTAACATGTCCCGTGTATATTAAAACATCAGGGGAACTCACTCTCCTCACTTCTACTGTTGACCTGGTATCATGTCCTGTGTGTATTAAACCATCAGGGGAACACACTCTCCTCCCTTTTCTGTTCACCTGGTAACATGTCCCGTGTGTATTAAACCATCAGGGGAACTCAATGTCCTCACTTATACTGTTCACCTGGTAACATGTCCCGTGTATATTAAACCATCAGGGGAACACACTCTCCTCACTTATACTGTTCACCTGGTAACATGTCCCGTGTATATTAAACCATCAGGGGAACACACTCTCCTCACTTATACTGTTCATCTGGTAACATGTCCCGTTTATATTAAACCATCAGTGGAACACATTCCCCTCACTTATACAATTCACCTGGTAACATGTCCCGTGTATATTATACCATCAGTTGAACACACTGTCCTCACTTATTCTGTTCACCTGGTAACATGTCCCGTGTATATTAAACCATCAGTGGAACACATTCACCTCACTTATACTGTTCACCTCGTAACATGTCCCTTGTATATTAAACCATCAGGGGAAAGCCCTCTCCTCACTTACACTGTGCAGCTGGTAACATGTCCCGTGTATATTATACCATCAGGGGAACACACTGTCGTCACTTATACTGTTCACCTGGTAACATATCGCGTGTATATTAAACCATCAGTGGAACACACTCTCCTCACTTATACTGTTCACCTGGTAACATGTCCCGTGTATATTAAACAATCAGGGGAACACACTCTCCTCACTTATACTGTTCACCTGGTAACATGTCCTGTGTATATTAAACAATCAGGGGAACACACTCTCCTCACTTATACTTTTCACCTGGTAACATGTCCTGTGTATATTAAACCATCAGGGGAACACACTCTCCTCACTTATACTGTTCACCTGGGAACATGTCCCGTGTATATTAAACCATCAGGGGAACACATTCTCCTCACTTATACTGTTCACCTGGTAACATGTCATGTGTATATTAAACCATCAGGGGAACACATTCTCCTCACTTATACTGTTCAAATGGTAACATGTCATGTGTATATTAAACCATCAGGGGAACACACTCTCCTCACTTATACTGTTCATCTGGTAACATGTCCCGTGTATATTAAACCATCAGGGGAACGTATTCTCCTCACTTATACTGTTCACCTGGTAACATGTCATGTGTATATTAAACCATCAGGGGAACACACTCTCCTCACTTATACTGTTCACCTGGTAACATGTCCCGTGTATATTAAACCATCAGGGGAACACACTCTCTTCACATATACTGTTCACCTGGTAACATGTCCCGTGTGTATTAAACAATCAGGGGAACACACTCTCCTCACTTATACTGTTCACCTGGTAACATGTCCCGTGTATATTAAACCATCAGGGCAACACACTCTCCTCACTTATACTGTTCACCTGGTAACATGTCACGTGTATATTAAACCATCTGGGGAACACACTCTCCTCACTTATACTGTTCACCTGGCAACATGTCCCGTTTATATTTAACAATCAGGGGAACACACTCTCCTCACTTATACTGTTCACCTGGTAACATGTCCCGTGCATATTAAACCATCAGGGGAATACATTCTCCTCACTTATACTGTTCAACTGCTAACATGTCCCGTGTATATTATACCATCAGGGGAACTCAATGTCCTCACTTATACTGTTCACCTGGTAACATGTCCCGTGTATATTAAACCATCAGGGGAACACACTCTCCTCACTTATACTGTTCACCTGGTAACATGTCCCGTGTATATTAAACCATCAGGGAAAAGCCTTCTCCTCACTTATGCTGTTCAGCTGGTGACATGTCCCGTGTATATTATACCATCAGGGGAAGACACTCTCCTCACTTATACTGTTCACCTGGTAACATGTCCCGTGTATATTAAAACATCAGGGGAACTCACTCTCCTCACTTCTACTGTTGACCTGGTATCATGTCCTGTGTGTATTAAACCATCAGGGGAACACACTCTCCTCCCTTTTCTGTTCACCTGGTAACATGTCCCGTGTGTATTAAACCATCAGGGGAACTCAATGTCCTCACTTATACTGTTCACCTGGTAACATGTCCCGTGTATATTAAACCATCAGGGGAACACACTCTCCTCACTTATACTGTTCACCTGGTAACATGTCCCGTGTATATTAAACCATCAGGGGAACACACTCTCCTCACTTATACTGTTCATCTGGTAACATGTCCCGTTTATATTAAACCATCAGTGGAAAAGCCTTCTCCTCACTTATACAATTCACCTGGTAACATGTCCCGTGTATATTATACCATCAGTTGAACACACTGTCCTCACTTATTCTGTTCACCTGGTAACATGTCCCGTGTATATTAAAACATCAGGGGAATACATTCTCCTCACTTATCCTGTTCACCAGATAACATGTCCCGTGTATATTGAACCATCAGGGGAATACAGTCTCCTCACTTATACTGTTCACCTGGTAACATGTCCCGTGTATATTAAACCATCAGGGGAACACACTCTCCTCACTTATACTGTTCACCTGGTAACATGTCCCATGTATATTAAACCATCAGGGGAACACACTCTCCTCACTTACACTGTTCACCTGGTAACATGTCCCGTGTATATTAAACCATCAGTGGAACACATTCACCTCACTTATACTGTTCACCTCGTAACATGTCCCTTGTATATTATACCATCAGTTGAACACACTGTCCTCACTTATTCTGTTCACCTGGTAACATGTCCCGTGTATATTAAAACATCAGGGGAATACATTCTCCACACTTATACTGTTCACCAGATAACATGTCCCGTGTATATTGAATCATCAGGGGAATACAGTCTCCTCACTTATACTGTTCACCTGGTAACATGTCCCGTGTATATTAAACCATCAGGGGAACACACTCTCCTCACTTATACTGTTCACCTGGTAACATGTCCCATGTATATTAAACCATCAGGGGAACACACTCTCCTCACTTATACTGTTCACCTGGTAACATGTCCCGTGTATATTAAACCATCAGTGGAACACATTCACCTCACTTATACTGTTCACCTCGTAACATGTCCCTTGTATATTAAACCATCAGGGGAAAGCCCTCTCCTCACTTACACTGTTCAGCTGGTAACATGTCCCGTGTATATTATACCATCAGGGGAACACACTGTCGTCACTTATACTGTTCACCTGGTAACATATCCCGTGTATATTAAAACATCAGGGGAAAGCACTCTCCTCACTTACACTGTTCACCTGGTAACATGTCCCGTGTCTATTAAACCATCAGGGGAACTCACTCTCCTCACTTATACTGTTCAACTGAGATCATGTCCTGTGTATATTAAACCATCAGGGGAACACACTCTCTTCACATATACTGTTCACCTGGTAACATGACCCGTGCATATTAGACCATCAGGGGAACACACTCACCTCACTTATACTGTTCACCTGGTAACATGTACTGTGTATATTAAACCATCAGGGGAAAACACTCTCCTCACTTATACTGCTCACCTGTTAACATGTCCCGTGAGTATTAAACAATCAGGTGAACACACTCTCCTGACTTATACTTTTCACCTGGTAACATGTCCTGTGTATATTAAACCATCAGGGGAACACATTCTCCTCACTTATACTGTTCACCTGGTAACATGTCATGTGTATATTAAACCATCAGGGGAACACACTCTCCTCACTTATACTGCTAACCTGGTAACATGTCCCGTGTATATTAAACCATCAGGCGAACACACTCTCTTCACATATACTTTTCACCTGGTAACATGTCCTGTGTATATTAAACCATCAGGGGAACACATTCTCCTCACTTATACTGTTCACCTGGTAACATGTCCCGTGAATATTAAACCATCAGGGGAATACATTCTCCTCACTTATACTGTTCACCTGCTAACATGTCCCGTGTATATTATACCATCAGGGGAACTCAATGTCCTCACTTATACTGTTCACCTGGTAACATGTCCCGTGTATATTAAACCATCAGGGGAATACATTCTCCTCACTTATACTGTTCACCTGGTAACATGTCCCGTTTATATTAAACCATCAGGGGAAAACACTCTCCTCACTTATACTGCTCACCTGTTAACATGTCCCGTGTATATTATACCATCAGGGGAACACACTCTCCTCACTTATACTGTTCACCTCGTAACATGTCCCGTGTATATTAAACCATCAGGGAAAAGCCTTCTCCTCACTTATGCTGTTCTGCTGGTGATATGTCCCGTGTATATTATACCATCAGGGGAACACATTCTCCTCACTTATACTGTTCACCTGGTAACATGTCCCGTGTATATTAAACCATCAGTGGAACACATTCTCCTCACTTTAACTGTTCACCTGGTAACATGTCCCTTGTATATTAAACCATCAGGGGAACACACTGTCCTCACTGAAACTGTTCACCTGGTAACATGTCCCGTGTATATTAAACCATCAGGGGAACTCACTCTCCTCACTTATACTGTTCAACTGCGATCATGTCCTGTGTATATTAAACCATCAGGGGAACACACTCTCTTCACATATACTGTTCACCTGGTAACATGTCCCGTGCATATTAGACCATCAGGGGAACACACTCACCTCACTTATACTGTTCTCCTGGTAACATGTCCTGTGAGTATGAAACAATCAGGGGAACAAATTCACCTCACTTATACTGCTCACCTGTTAACATGTCCTGTGTATATTAAACCATCAGGGGAACACACTCTCCTCACTTATACTGTTCACCTGGTAACATGTCCTGTGTATATTAAACCATCAGGGGAAAACACTCTCCTCACTTATACTGCTCACCTGTTAACATGTCCCGTGTATATTAAACAATCAGGTGAACACACTCTCCTGACTTATACTTTTCACCTGGTAACATGTCCTGTGTATATTAAACCATCAGGGGAACACATTCTCCTCACTTATACTGTTCACCTGGTAACATGTCATGTGTATATTAAACTATCAGGGGAACACACTCTCCTCACTTATACTGTTAACCTGGTAACATGTCCCGTGTATATTAAACCATCAGGCGAACACACTCTCTTCACATATACTTTTCACCTGGTAACATGTCCTGTGTATATTAAACCATCAGGGGAACACATTCTCCTCACTTATACTGTTCACCTGGTAACATGTCCCGTGCATATTAAACCATCAGGGGAATACATTCTCCTCACTTATACTGTTCACCTGCTAACATGTCCCGTGTATATTATACCATCAGGGGAATACATTCTCCTCACTTATACTGTTCATCCGGTAACATGTCCTGTGTAAATTAAACCATCAGGGGAATACAGTATCCTCACTTATACTGTTCACCTGGTAACATGTCATGTGTATATTAAACTATCAGGGGAACACACTCTCCTCACTTATACTGTTAACCTGGTAACATGTCCCGTTTATATTAAACCATCAGTGGAACACATTCTCCTCACTTATACAATTCACCTGGTAACATGTCCCGTGTATATTATACCATCAGGGGAACACACTCTCCTCACTTATACTGTTCACCTCGTAACATGTCCCGTGTATATTAAACCATCAGGGAAAAGCCTTCTCCTCACTTATGCTGTTCAGCTGGTGACATGTCCCGTGTATATTATACCATCAGGGGAACACACTCTCCTCACTTATACTGTTCACCTGGTAACATGTCCCGTGTATATTAAACCATCAGGGGAACACACTCTCCTCCCTTTTCTGTTCACCTGGTAACATGTCCCGTGTGTATTAAACCATCAGGGGAACACACTCTCCTCACTTATACTGTTCATCTGGTAACATGTCCCTTGTGTATTAAACCATCAGGGGAACACACTCTCCTCACTTATACTGTTCATCTGGTAACATGTCCCTTGTGTATTAAACCATCAGGGGAACACACTCTCCTCACTTATACTGTTCACCTGGTAACATGTCCCGTGTATATTAAACCATCAGGGGAACACACTCTCCTCCCTTTTCTGTTCACCTGGTAACATGTCCCGTGTGTATTAAACCATCAGGGGAACTCAATGTCCTCACTTATACTGTTCACCTGGTAACATGTCCCGTGTATATTAAACCATCAGGGGAACACACTCTCCTCACTTATACTGTTCATCTGGTAACATGTCCCGTTTATATTAAACCATCAGTGGAACACATTCTCCTCACTTCTACAATTCACCTGGTAACATGTCCCGTGTATATTATACCATCAGTTGAACACACTGTCCTCACTTATTCTGTTCACCTGGTAACATGTCCCGTGTATATTAAAACATCAGGGGAATACATTCTCCTCACTTATCCTGTTCACCAGATAACATGTCCCGTGTATATTGAACCATCAGGGGAATACAGTCTCCTCACTTATACTGTTCACCTGGTAACATGTCCCGTGTATATTAAACCATCAGGGGAACACACTCTCCTCACTTATACTGTTCACCTGGTAACATGTCCCATGTATATTAAACCATCAGGGGAACACACTCTCCTCACTTATACTGTTCACCTGGTAACATGTCCCGTGTATATTAAACCATCAGGGGAACACACTCTCCTCACTTATACTGTTCACCTGGTAACATGTCCCATGTATATTAAACCATCAGGGGAACACATTCTCCTCACTTATACTGTTCACCTGGTAACATGTCCCGTGTATATTAAACCATCAGTGGAACACATTCACCTCACTTATACTGTTCACCTCGTAACATGTCCCTTGTATATTAAACCATCAGGGGAAAGCCCTCTCCTCACTTACACTGTTCAGCTGGTAACATGTCCCGTGTGCATTATACCATCAGGGGAACACACTGTCCTCACTTACACTGTTCACCTGGTAACATGTCCTGTGTCTATTAAACCATCAGGGGAACACACTCTCCTCACTTCTACTGTTCACCTGCTAACATGTCCTGTGTATATTAAACCATCAGGGGAACACACTCTCTTCACATATACTGTTCACCTGGTAACATGTCCCGTGCATATTAGCCCATCAGGGGAACACACTCTCCTCACTTCTACTCTTCACCTGGTGACACGTCCCGTGCGTGTTAAACCATCAGGGGAAAGCCCTCTCCTCACTTATACTGTTCAGCTGGTAACATGTCCCGTGTAAATTATACCATCAGGGGAAAGCCCTCTCCTCACTTGTACTGTTCAGCTGGTAACATGTCCCGTGTATATTATACCATCAGGGGAACACACTCTCCTCACTTATACTGTTCATCTGGTAACATGTCCCATGTGTATTAAACCATCAGGGGAACACATTCTCCTCACTTATAATGTTCACCTGGTAACATGTCCCGTGTATATTAAACCATCAGGGGAAAGCCCTCTCCGCACTTGTACTGTTCAGCTGGTAACATGTCCCGTGTATATTAAACCATCAGGGGAACACACTCTCCTCACTTATACTGTTCACCTGGTATCATGTCCCGTGTATATTAAACCATCAGGGGAACACACTCTCCTCACTTATACTGTTCACCTGGTAACATGTCCCGTGTATATTATACCATCAGGGGAACACACTCTCCTCACTTATACTGTTCACCTGGTAACTTGTCCCGTGTATATTAAACCATCACGGGAACACACTCTCCTCACTTATACTGTTCACCTGGTAACATGTCCCGTGTATATTTAACAATCAGGGGAGCACACTCTCCTCACTTATGCTGTTCACCTGGTAACTTGTCCCATGTATTTTAAACCATCAGGGGAACACACTCTCTTCACATATACTGTTCACCTGGTAACATGTCCCGTGTATATTAGACCATCAGGGGAATACACTCTCCTCACTTCTACTCTTCACCTGGTAACACGTCCCGTGCATGTTAAACCATCAGGGGAACTCACTCTCCTCACTTATACTGTTCACCTGGTAACATGTCCTGTGCGTGTTAAACCATCAGGGGAACACAATCTCCTCACTTATACTGTTCACCTGGTGACATGTCCCGTGTGTCTTAACCAATCAGGGGAACACATTCTCCTCACTTATACTGTTCACCTGCTAACATGTCCCGTGTATATTAAACCATCAGGGGAACACACTCTCCTCACTTATATTGTTCACCTGGTAACTTGTCCCGTGTATATTTAACAATCAGGGGAACACATTCTCCTCACTGATACTGTTCACTTGCTAACATGTCCCGTGTATATTAAACAATGAGGGGAACACACTCTCCTCACTTATCCTCGTCACCTGGTAACATGTCCAACGTATATTAAGCAATCAGGGGAACACGCTCTCTTCACTTTTACTGTTCACCTGGAAACATGTCCCATGTATATTAAACCATCAGGGGAAAACACTCTCTTCACATATACCGTTCACCTGGTGACATGTCCCATGTATATTAGACCATCAGCGGAACAAACTCTCCTCACATCTACTCTTCACCAGGTGACACGTCCCGTGCGTGTTAAACCATCAGGGGAACACACTCTCCTCACTTATACTGCTCACCTGGTAATTTGTCCCGTGAGTATTAAACAATCAGGGGAACACAGTCTCCTTACTTATACTTTTCACCTGGTAACATGTCCCGTGTATATTAAACCATCAGGGGAACACACTCTCCTCACTTATAATGTTCACCTGGTAACATGTCCTGTGTATATTAAACAATCAGGGGAACACGATCTCCTCACTTATACTGTTCACCTGGTAACATGTCCCGTGTATATTAAACGATCAGGGGAACACATTCTCTTCACTTATACTGTTCACCTGGTAACATGTCCCGTGTATATTAAACAATCAGGGGAACACACTCTCCTCACTTATACTGTTCACCTGGTAACATGTCCTGTGTATATTAAACAATCAGGGGAACACAGTCTCCTTACTTATACTTTTCACCTGGTAACATGTCCGGTGCATATTAAACCATCAGGGGAACACATTCT